>NC_066538.1:3949925-3967425 GCF_024679095.1 Eriocheir sinensis
CATCTTCTTCTTCTCTTTCTTCTTCTTCTAGTCATAAAGTACCCCTAAAATTCTCTCTCTCTCTCTCTCTCTCTCTCTCTCTCTCTCTCTCTCTCTCTCTCTCTCTCTCTCTCATCCTTCCCTCTTCCATCTTCCTGAAATCCTAAACACCTCCTCCATCTCCTCCACCTCCTCCTCCTCCTCCTCCTCCTCTCCTTTACTCTGTTTGCCTTTCTTTCCCTCTTTTCTTTATACTTTTTTTTAATCCTCTAAGTTTTTTTATACTTAAGTCGTTGTTATCCTCCTCGATTCTGCCATTTCCTTTCTTTTATTTCTTTATCCTCCTCCCTTTTTTCTTTCTTCTTCTTTTTTCTTCTTCTTTTCTTATTCTTTGTCTTATTCTTCCCCTATACTTGTTTTTTTTTAATCTAAGTTTTTTTTCTTTACACTAAATACGCTATCATCATCTTCTTCTTCTTCTTCTTCTTCTTCTTCTTCTTCTTCTTCGGCTTTTTCTTCTTCCTCTTCTTTCTTTCTTCCTCTTCTTTCTTTCCTCCTCTTCTTTCTTTCCTCTTCTTTCTTTCCTCCTCTTCTTTCTTTCCTCCTCTTCTTTCTTTCCTCCTCTTCTTTCTTTCCTCCTCTTCTTGCTTTCCTCCTCTTCTTGCTTTCCTCCTCTTCTTTCTTTCCTCCTCTTCTTTCTTTCCTCCTCTTCTTGCTTTCCTCCTCTTCTTTCTTTCCTCCTCTTCTTTCTTTCCTCCTCTTCTTTCTTTCCTCCTCTTCTTTCTTTCCTCCTCTTCTTTTTTCCTCTTCTTTCTTTCCTCCTCTTCTTTCTTTCCTCCTCTTCTTTCTTTCCTCCTCTTCTTTCTTTCCTCCTCTTCTTTCTTTCCTCCTCTTCTTTCTTTCCTCCTCTTCTTTCTTTCCTCCTCTTCTTTCTTTTCTCCTCTTCTTTTTATCCTCCTCTTCTTTTTATCCTCTTCTTTCTTTCCTCCTCTTCTTTCTTTCCTCCTCTTCTTTCTTTTCTCCTTTTCTTTCTTTCCTCCTCTTCTTTCTTTCTTCCTCTTCTTTCTTTCCTCCTCTTCTTTCTTTCCTCCTCTTCTTTTTTTCCTCTTCTTTCTTTCCTCCTCTTCTTTCTTTCCTCCTCTTCTTTCTTTCCTCCTCTTCTTTCTTTCCTCCTCTTCTTTCTTTCCTCCTCTTCTTTCTTTCCTCCTCTTCTTTCTTTTCTCCTCTTCTTTCTTTCCTCCTCTTCTTTCTTTCCTCCTCTTCTTTCTTTCCTCCTCTCACTTCTACATTCTATCTCCTTTACTTTCCATTTCCTAGTTATTCTCCTTTCTTTCATTTCTTACATTATTCTCTTTACTATTATCATCATCATTTATTACGCCTATTCCTCTTTTCTATGTCTTTTTCTCCTCCTTCCCTCTTTCTATCAGTTCATTCTCTTAATTTTTTTTATTTAACTTTTTCTTCTAATTCTTCGTTTCTCTCTTCCTTTTATTTATTTATTTCCTTTGTCTCCTTTTTTTTACGTTGTTCTCTTTCACTTCCCTTTTTCGTCTCTTTCAAGTTATGTCATGCACTCTCTCTCTCTCTCTCTCTCTCTCTCTCTCTCTCTCTCTCTCTCTCTCTCTCTCTCTCTCTCTCTCTCTCTCTCTCTCTCCCGGGCACGTTTCTTACATTCTCTCTCTCTTCCTTTTTTTCTTTCCTTCTCTTTGTTCCAATATTTCATACATTTATTTTCTCTCCTCTCTTCTATTTCCTTCTTTTTATCGCTATTTTCTCTTCTCCGTCTTTCTTCTTTTGTTTTCTTTTATTTCTCTTATTTTGTTGCATTTTTTTTTCTTGTTTTTAGTATAGTTTCCTCTTCTCTCTCTCTCTCTCTCTCTCTCTCTCTCTCTCTCTCTCTCTCTCTCTCTCTCTCTCTCTCTCTCTCTCTCTCTCTCTCGTCGTATGCCCTTTTTTTGCTCAATTAACATATCTCTTTTCCTCCTCCTCCTCCTCCTCCTCTTCCTCCTCCCTCTTCATTCATGTCTTCCTCCTCCTCCATTTATCTTCCTCCTCTTCTGTATCTTCCTTGTATTCTTGCAATCTTCCGTTCCTTCTTTCGTCCACATTTATCGTCAAATTTTTATCCTCTCCCTTCCTTTCATCTTATCTTCCTTCTATCTCTTTCTATTTATACTTTTCCCTTCAAACTTCTTTTTCTCTCTCTCTCTCTCTCTCTCTCTCTCTCTCTCTCTCTCTCTCTCTCTCTCTCTCTCTCTCTCTCTCTTACAAATACCTCACCTATCTTTAAGCCACGCCCTTCTCTCCCTTCTCCTCCCCTTCCCTTCCCGTCCCTTCCCTTCTCCTCCCCTTCCCTTCCCGTCCCTTCCCTTCCCTCCCCTTCCTCACCCTTCACCCCTTCCCCTATCAACCCATCCCCTTACCCTTCCCCTTCACCCTCTTACCCTCTTTATCAACCGCTCTTCCTCTCTGTTACCCATCTCTAACGCTCCCTATTGCAAACCCATTCCCCCCTTTTCTTCTTACCCCTTCACCCCTTACCTTACCTTTCCTAAACATCCTTAATCCCCCCCCCCCTTCCTCTTTACCTGTCTATTCCTCTTTCTCCCTTTTTCCTCCCTTTATCTTCCTTTCCCATTCCCTCTCCTTCTTTCTCCTTCTCTTTCTTTCTGCAACCTCTCCCTCCCCTCCCCCCTCCTCTTCTCCCCTTTCTGTAACCACTAAATTTCCTCCCCTTTCCCTCCCCTTCCCTTTTCTCTCTTCCTCTTTATCTCTCTTTCTGTAACAGCTTCAATCTCTCCCTTTCCTCCCCTTCCCTTCCTATCCTTAACGTTTCTTCATTCCTTCTTCCTTCCCTCTTCTTTCCCTTCCCGTCCACCCTTCTCTCTTCCTCTTCACTCCATTTCTTCACCCTTTCCTTCCCCTCTTCCACCTCTTTTATCTTTCTCTCCGTAACCTCTCCACTCCCTTCCGTTAACCCTCCCCCTCCCCATCCATCATTCTCTCTTCCTTTCCATCCATTTCCTCATCCTTTCCCTTCCCTCCATCTCTCCTTCTTTCTTTCTGTACCCACTCCAGTCCCTCCCTTTCCTCCCTTCCCCCCTCCTCTCCTCCGTCTCCTCCCTCCTCCGTTTATCTTCCTTTCTGTAACCACTCCAATCCTTCTCCTCTCCCTCCCCATCCTCCCTTCCTTCCCCCTCCCCCCTCCCTCCAAAATCTGACCCTTTGGCCCTTTTCCGTCCCACACGAAACCTGATCTGCCTGTCGGGGCGTCTCCACAGGTAAGTCCTCACCTGGGCACTAATTAGGGACGATCTCACCTGCGGCGGGGGGTGGAAAAGTGTGTGTGTGTGACCCCCCCCCCCCCCTCCCTCCGCGTGACACACTTCGAAAACGGTGGATTAATTTGTCTGTGTGTGGGTGTGTGTGTGTGTGTGTGTGTGTGTGTGTGACCCCCCCCCCCCCCCTCCGCGTGACACACTTCGAAAACGGTGGATTAATTTGTCTGTGTGTGTGTTTGTGTGTGTGTGTGTGTGTTTGTTTGGGTGACGGTGCTGTATGTGGGGAGATAGGGGAGGAGGGGGAGGGGAGGAGGGGGAAGTGTGTGTGTGTGTGTGTGTGTGTGTGTGTGTGTGTGTGTGTGTGTGTGTTACCTAAGTCATGCACAAACTTTCTTCCTCTTTTTTTTCCTCCTCTTTTTTCTTCTATTTCGTTTCCTCTTCCTCTTTCTCTTTCCTTCCTCTTTCTTTATCCTTTATTCGTTTATTCTCCTTTCTCTTTTGTTCCACTTTTTCTTTATTATATGTTTCTTATTTTCTTTCTCTCCCCTCCTCTTTGTCTTCCTCTTCCTCCTCCTCCTCCTCCTCCTCCTCCTCCTCCTCCTCCTCCTCTTCCTCCTCCTCCTCTTCCTCTACCTCCTCCTCCTCGTCTCCTCCTAATCTCAAAGCATCAGTTCCACGCTTTATGTTGAGGAGTTATCAATCTCAACTTCCTCTTCTTTTTCACTCCCTTTAACGCCCAGACTTTATCTTGAGAGCCAATACATGTACGCTAATCTCCCTTCCTCTAACGAACGTAGCGTATCAGAGGAGAAAAAGAAGAGAGAAGATTGAGAAGAGAAGCCGAATGGAAGAGTTAAAAAGAAAAACACAAGTACGATCCAAAAGAAGAGAAAACATTAATTTGTCATAGTTACCAATGTAGTGTGTTGAGAGTAGAAGATAGGAGCATGGGAAGGAAGACGATGAACCAAATGAAAGAAAGTGAGATATGGAAAGATATATGAGAATGTAAAAAGACAAAGAAAGAAGAGAAGGGGTAGACGGTGAATCAAATGAAAGAAAATAAGATATGGAAAGATGTATGAGAATGTAAATAGACAAAGAAAGAAGAAGGGGTAGACGGTGAACCTAATGGAAGAAAGTAAGATAAGGGAAGATGTATGAGAATGTAGATAGACAAAAAAAGAAGAAGGGGAAGACGGTGAACCAAATGAAAAAAAATAAGATATGGAAAGATGTATGAAAATGTAAATAGACATAGAAAAAATAGAAGCGGTAGACAGTGAACCTAATGGAAGAAAATAAGAAAATAAAAGGTTGATGAGAATATAACGAAACCTCAATTTAGAAGTAATAGGAAAAGAAAAAGTTAATGAGAATATAATGAAACTTTAATTTAGAAGCAAAAAGAAAAATCAGTTACCAGAAAAAGGTATCAGAATAGACATAGGTAGAGAAGTAGAACAAAACCTTAAGAGAAATGACTTACAAAGAGAAAGTAATTAAAGACAAATAAAACTGATCAAAGAAAAAACAATACCGAGACGAGTCCAATGAAAACAAACCCACAAGTGAAAACAAAGAAAAAGAAAGATAAAACAGACTAACATAAAAACAAAATTAAAGAAAAAGAAACTCACAAGACGAACTTAACAAAAACAAACCACACTTCAAATTGAAAGAAAGAGAATCAGTCGGGCGGTCAAGAGGAGGAGCGAGCGAGTCAACAGCAAAAGGAGGAGGGATCAAGAGGAGGAGGCAAGAGGAGGGTCGTGAGATAACAAGAGGAGAGGACAAGGAGGACAAGACTGGCAGCGATAGGCAAGAATTACATCGTGGTTGATCCTGACGAAGCATTAAGGCGAGGAAACATGAAGGTACAGATATAGGGCGTCATTTATAACAAGCAGGTATTAAGGTGAAGTAACGTGATAATAGATATTGGAAGTCATTTAAAGCTAGCAGGTATTAAGGTGAAGTAACACGATAATAGATAATGAAAGTTATTTATAGCAAGAAGGAGGAGGAGGATATCAGGACTAGAGGAGGGTATCAGGACACCTCTCCTCCCGGTATTGACCTCTCTTTTGGCCACTCTGTAATATTTTTAGGAGCAGCAAGTAGCGGGCTTTTTTTTTTTTTTTTTTTTTTACATCAAAGGATACGGCTCAAGGACAACGAAAAGGGTACAACAAAAAAAAAAAAAAAAAACGCTACTCGCCGCTCCCACAAAAGTAAAAGAGTAAAGAATAGCCAAAAGATACATTGTAACGAAACTCTGTGGTATGTTTGCATGACGCTGAACACCAAGGAGGCGGAATTAAGGGGAGTGTCCGTAGATAAAAGAATGAAGGGACAAACAACGAAGGATCGACAAGCGTAAAAGAAGAATCAAATCAGACACCATTGAGACAAGCAACGGTCACACGATCGTAAATTTCAATCAAGGTCTTTGGTGCCGATAAAAGAAAAATAAACAACCACGCATACGATTTCCAAGGTAGCAAGAAATCACTATCATTACCGATAGCAAAGGAACGCCGAAAGTCTAATAGGAGTCCGTAGAGCAAGATTTCCAGAGCGACGAGAAAGAAAAATAAAGAGAATTCAATAATCAAATATATATCGAATGGGCGGAGACACAGGGCAGGAAAACGAGGAAGAAAATACTGACCTGTAGCAAGAGAAAAGTGTGACCAAAAGGCATGAAAACAATGATGAAAATACTGATCTGTAGCGAGAGAAAAGTGTGACCAAAAGGCACGAAAATAAGGATGAAAATACTGATCTGTAGCGAGAGAAAAGTGTGACCAAAAGGCATGAAAACAAGGATGAAAATATTGAACTGTAGCGAGAGAAAAGTGTGACCAAAAGGCATGAAAATAAGGATGAAAATACTGATCTATAGCGAGAGAAAAGTATGACGAAAAGGCTTGAAAATAAGGATGAAAATACTGAACTGTAGCGAGAGAAAAGTATGACGAAAAGGCTTGAAAATAAGAATGAAAATATTGAATTGTAGGGAGAGAAAAATCTGATCAAAACACATGAAAACAAAGATGAAAATACTGAACTGTAGCGAGGAAAGTCTGACCAAAAGGCATTACGTGTAGGTTGTTGTTGTTGTTGTCTCATGCAGCGGCCACTGTGACTAAAGACAAAGGGACATGTATTCTATTATTTACTGAAGGAAAGTTGACATAGCGCAGAGCAAGGGTATCAAATGCTCTACTCCTGATGCTACACTCTGAAGGACCTTTGTTGTTGTTTGCGCTTAGAGGTTTGATTCTGTTTTCTCTTTTGTTTACTTACTCTCCGATTTATGACTTAGAGTTTGATGGTACATTCTCAAAGTGTCTATTCATTTATTTATTTTTGCATTTAGATGAGTTTATTTTTGCATTCACTGATGATTTACCGTTGATATTACACTAGTGAGATCTTTACTGAGCACTGAGAGGTTAATTTATTTTTTTAATCAATTTTTTTATCTATGCGTTTCTTCCAATTTATTTATGATTTACAGCTGAAACAAAAAAAGATCCTGAGTCCTTTTTTTTGTTTCCAATTTAATAGGCGATTCAATTCCATGTTACTGCTTTATTTATGACTTTTTTTATCTCGTCTCACTTCTGTTGTTTTTCTTCACATATTCTTAGTTTTCTTATATGTTATCGCAAAGACAGGCATTAAATAGGTGATTCAATTCCATGTTACTGTTTTATATATTCCTTCGTTTATCTGGTCTCACTTCTATTGTTTTTCTTCACATTTTCTTAGTTTTCTTTTATGTTGTTATCGCAAAGACAGGCATTACAAAGGTGATTCAATTCCATGTTACTGTTTTATATATTCCTTCGTTTATCTGGTCTCACTTCTATTGTTTTTCTTCACATTTTCTTAGTTTTCTTTTATGTTGTTATCGCAAAGACAGGCATTAAAAAGGTGAGTCACTTTCATGTTACTGTTTTATATATTCCTTCGTTTATCTTGTCTCACTTCTATTGTTTTTCTTCACATTTTCTTAGTTTTCTTTTATGTTGTTATCACAAAGACAGGCATTAAAAACGTGATTCAATTCCATGTTACTGTTTTATATATTCCTTCGTTTATCTCGTCTCACTCCTGTTGTTTTTCTTCACATTTTCTTAGTTTTCTTTTATGTTGTTATCGCAAAGACAGGCATTAAAAAGATGATTCAATTCCATGTTACTGTTTTATATATTCCTTTATTTATCTCGTCTCACTCCTAATGTTTTTCTTATATTCTTAGTTTTCTTTTATGTTGTTATCGCAAAGACAGGGAGACAAAAAACAACAATAAAAGAAGACAAAAATAGAAAACAACATTATCCGTAATATTCTTAGTTTTCTTATACGTTGTTATCGCAAAGACAAAGAACAACAAAAGAAGAGAAAAATAGAAAAAAACATTGTCCGTATCCTTCCCGTTGTAGGCCTATAAGTGTTATCGCCTCCCGTTATTGTTTCCTCTCCCTTTGTTGAGGTTCATTATCCGCCGCTATCACCATCACCACCACCACCACCACCATCACCATCACCATCACCATCACCACAACAAACACACATATTACCACGCCCTTCACCACCGCCAACACAACACCATCATCACTACTATCGCCACCATCACCACCATCAACACCATCATCACCATCACCACAACAAACACACACATTACCACGCTCTTCACCACCAACTCAAGCTCATCACCACCATCACCACCACCACTGACAATACCATCACCATCATCACCATCATCACCATTATCACAACAAACACACACATTACCACGCATTTCACCGCCACCAACACAACCCCATCACCACCACCATCACCACCACCACCACTGACAATACTATCACCATTACCACCATCACCACCACCACCATCACCACCACCACCATCACCATCACCAAACCAAACAAAGACATTACCTAGCCCATCACCACCACCACCACCAACACAACCCCCATCACCACCACCACCATCACAATCACCGCCCCGTCACCACTCAGCCGCAGAGGTCAAAGGTCGTCATCACCACCTTCCCTAAACATGACCTTCACCTCCACCCATCACTCCTAGCCCCCCCTCCCCCGCCCATCACCACCACCCGCCCATAAGCACAAAAGCCCCTTCATTTACCCTTCACTTCACTTCGCTTCACGCCCATCCTCTTCTATCCCTTCCCTCCTCCTCCTCCTCCTCCTCCTCCTCCTCCTCCTTTTTTTTCTTCTCCTTTATCACCCATTTTGGTATCTCTCGTGTCCCTTCCTTTCAACAACTATTTCCTTCTTCTCTTCCTTTCTTTCCTTTCCTTTCCTCTTTTCCTTTCTTATTTTCCTTTCCTATCATTATCACAGCCTATTTTTCTTTTCCTTTGCTTCTGTTCCTTTTTTTTCTTAATTTTCCTTCATCGATTATATTACCTATCTTCATCTTCCTTTATTTCTTTTCCTTCCTTTACTTATTTTCGTTCCCCCATCATTATCACCATATTCTTTTCTCTTCCTTTACTTTCTTTTCTTGCTTCTTCCTTCCTTTATTATATATTTGCCTTTGTAATTATTATCGCAATCTTCCTTTACTTCCTTTTCACACTACTAAATCTTGGAGTAACAAAAAGTAAGAAAAGAAGTAAAACAAAAGAAAAGGGAGTAAGGAGGAAGAAAGAAAGAACAAGTGACACAGATTAAAGGAGAAAGAGAAAGAGAAGTAACGAAGGAAAAGAGTAGAAAGTAAAACAGAAAAGGAATAAAAAATGAAGAAAAAAATGACAAAAAGTAAAAGAAGTAACAAAGAAAAAAAAGGAAACTGAAAGAAAATATAAAGTAATGGAGTTTGACGTTTCAGACAGACAAACAGACAGATAAACAGACATATGGACAAACAAACAAATAAACAAACAGATCGATAGACAAAAGAAAACACACACACACACACACACACACACACACACACACACACACACACACACACACCCATCCCCCACCCTCCCCCTCCCTCCCTCCCCACCCCCCAAACTATAACAAAGTACCCCCAACACAAGTCTCACACAACCCCCCACCCTACCCGTTCCCCCCCTTCCCTCACCCCCCAAACTATAACAAAGTACCCCCAACACACGTCTCACACAACCCCCACCCTACCTGTTCCCCCTTCCCACCCCCAAACTATAACAAAGTACCCCCAACACATGTCTCACACAACCCCCACCCCACCCCACCCCTTCCCCACCCCCAAACTATAACAAAGTACCCCAACACGTCTCACACAACCCACCACCCTACCCGTTCCCCCACTTCCCTCACCCCCCAAACTATAACAAAGTACCCCCAACACACGTCTCACACAACCCCCCACCCTACCCGTTCCCCCCTTCCCTCACCCCCCAAACTATAACAAAGTACCCCCAACACACGTCTCACACAACCCCCCACCCTACCCGTTCCCCCCCTTCCCCACCCCCCAAACTATAACGAAGGACCCCCAACACACGTCCCATAACGCACCCAACATCGATCTGGAGTCCACCAATAGCACGTGTCCATGTCGCGGCGCCCCACCAATCACCATTAAGTGTCAGCCGCCGGGAGCCAATCACAGCGAAGGGCTCATTAACGCCAGCCAATCAGGGCGGGGATGTGCGTTACCGTCAGCCAGTCATCATGATCCGTTTTTTCTGACGCTAAGTGCGGGAGTCGAACGGTGTGCAGCTCGTATTTCTCAGCCAATCACCGCCCGGGGTTTGTTGTATCTGCGGACCAATCAGAATGGAGGATGCATAAATATCAACCAATCAACGCAAAGATCCTTGACGAAGCTATCCAATCCCAGCCCTTCTTCTTCTTATTCTTCCTATCTTTTTCCTTATCTTCCTCTCTCTCTCTCCCTCCCTCACCTCCATATCCTTCTTCTCCCTTATTCTTCTTATTCTTCCTATCTTCTTCTTCTTCTTCTTATTCTTCTTCTTCTTTTTCTTCCCATCTTTTCCTCCCTCTCCTTCACCTCCATATCCTTCTTATCCCTTTTTCTACTTCTTCTTCTTCTTCTTCTTCTTCTTCTTCCTATCTTCTTCCTTATCTTCCTCTCCCTCACCTCCATATCCTTCTTCTCCCTTCTTCTTCTTCTTCTTCCTATCTTCTTCCTTATCTTCCTCTCTCTCTCCCTCACCTCCCTATCCTTCTTCTCCCTTCTTCTTCTTCTTCCTATCTTCTCCTCCCTCTCCTTCACCTCCTTATCCTTCTTCTCCCTTCTTCTTCTTCTTCTTCCTATCTTCTCCGTCTCCTTCACCTCCATATCCTTCTTCTCCTGCCTCTTTTCTCCTTTCTTCTCCTTTCTCCCTCACCTCCTTATCTTTCTCCTTCTGCCTCTCTTCTCCTTTCTTCTCCTTTGCCTCCCTTCCTTCCCCTCCCTCTCCATCTCCTTCTTCTTCTTCCTCCTCTTCTCCCTTTCTTGTTCTCCCTTCTCCCTTCTTTACCCTCCTTCTCTCTTTCTCTCCCTTACCTTACCCTTCTTCCTTCTCTTGTCTCCTCCCTTCTTCCTTTACCTCCCTTCCTCCCTCTCTTTTCCTCCTCCTTTCTCCCTTACCTTCCTTACTTTCTCATTTCTTTACCTTCCTTTCCTTCTTGCCTTCCTTTCCCTCCCTATCTATCTCCCTCATCTCATTCTCCTCCCTTCCTCCTTGTTCTCCTTACCATTCTTTATTTTCCATTCCTCCTTACCTTTCCCTCCCTCCCTCCTCCTCCCCCCTTTGCAAGTCCTCCGCCCAGCTCTTAAATTAACGATGAAGAAAATATTTGTGTGTAAATCATGCTCCACCCAAAACCCTTCTTCCCTTTGCGGCGGGGAGGAAGGGGGGTAGATGGGGAGAAGGGAGGGAGGGGTGGGGAATGGGGGGAGGGGTAGGAAAGCACGGGTGGGTAGGTCAGGGAAGGGGAGGAAAGAGTGAGGATAGGAGGGGAGAGAACGGGGGAGAAGAAGAAGAGAAAAAAGATACATTAGGGTAGGAGAAGGTAAAGGAAGAGGAGGAGAAGAGGGTGTAGGGTGGGGAGTGGGGGTGGGGAGGGGGGAAGAGGGGAGGGGAGGGGGGGGGGGGGTTACCTGGGCTCGCGTTACCTGGAGATCAATTAAGGTGTGTGAGTTACCTGATAGACCGCGCTCGACCTGTGATTTACCTGTGTGTGTGTGTGTGTGTGTGTGTGTGTGTGTGTGTGTGTGTGTGTGTGTGTGTGTGTGTGTTTCTTAGTCATACCTGTAGCACTTGTTGGCTCATTATGCTACACCTGAGATTTACCTGTATGTGTGTGTGTGCGTGCGTGTGTTTGTTTTCATACCTGTGTTTCTTATTAACCTTAGCGCTTGTGGGTTAATTAAAGGTGTGTGTAAGTCACCTGAGACCCTGAACCTTACCTGACCGAAACCCAAACAGGCGCTATATTTGTGTACTTGGTTAATTCGTATGAGCTTCCTCAGTAACGACTTTTTTTTTCTTCTCCTTTCTCCTCTTTTCCCTTTCTTGTTCTCCCTTCTCCCTTTACCTTCCTTACCTTCTCCTCCCTGCTTTACCTTCCTTCTCCTTCTCTCCCTTACCTTACCCTACTTCCTTCTCTTGTCACCTCCCTTCTCCTTTTATCTCCCTTCCTCCCTCTCTTTCTTGTCCTCGTCCCTTCTCCCTTACCTTCTTTACTTTCTCTATTCTTTACCTTCCTTTCCCTCCTTTCCTCCCTCCTTTCTAAATATACCTTCAACTTTATATAACGCTCGTTTGATAAGTCGCTTCAACACTTATTTATTTTTCTTTTATTTTCTCTACCTCAAAATCTCCACAGCAACGGTTACATATTTTATTCTCCTTTATTTCCTTTCCTCACCTTTTCCTTAACATTTTTTCTAACTTTATTCTACTCTCGTTTCGTAAGACATTTCAGAATCTTTGTTATATTATTTAGCTTCCCTTTCCTCTCTCTATCTCAAACTGTCCACTTTCCACTTGTTTTCTCGTGTTTTTTGTTTCTTTTCTTCGTTCTATTCTTGTCTCGTTTCTCTCAAAACTCTCCACTCCTCTTAAACTGTCCACTTTCCACTTGTTTTCTCGTGTTTTTTGTTTCTTTTCTTCGTTTCTTCCTAAATATACTTCTAACTCTATTCTGGTCTCGTTTTATAAGTCATTTCTTCTCCTTTTGTGATTTAGTTTGCTTTTCCTCTTTCTCTCAAAACTCTCCACTCCTCTAAAACCGTCCACTTTCCACTTGTTTTCTCGTGTTTTTTGTTTCTTTTCTTCGTTTCTTCCTAAATATACTTCTAACTTTATTCTTGTCTCGTTTTATAAGTCATTTCTTCTCCTTTTGTGATTTAGTTTACTTTTCCTCTCTATCTCAAAACTCTCCACTCCTCTTAAACTGTCCACTTTTCCACTTGTTTTCTTGCGTTTTGTTCCTTCTCTTCGTTCCTTCTAACTTTATTTAATTCTAGTTTTATAAATCATTTCAACTCCTTTGTGATTTAGTTTCCCTTTCCTCTCTATCTCAAAATTCTCCACTCCTCTAAAACTGTCCACTTTCCACTTGTTATCTAATCTTATGTTTCTTTTCTTCGTTTCTTCCTAAATATACTTCTAACTTATCTTATTTTCGTTCGGTAAGACATTTCAATTCATAATCTAGTTTAGCTTTCCTCTCTCTCTCTAAAACTTTCCTCTCCTATCTAACTCTCCACTCCATTTTTTTATGATTCTTCTCTTCACATATTTCTAAATACTCTTCTATCTTTATATCATTCACGTTTAATACTCGTAAGGCATTTTAACTCTCCTATATAATGTAGTTTAATTTTCCTCACTTTAGCTCACTTTCCTCTCCTATCAAACTCTCCACTTGTTCTTATTTTCCCGTTTTTCTTCTCTTTGTTTCTTCGTTTCTTCCTAAATATTCTCCTGTTTGATACTTCTAAGTCATTTCAACTCTCCTCAATAATATAGTTTCCCTTTCATCACTTTATCTTACTTTCCTCTCCTATCAAACTCTCCACTTGTTCTTATTTTCCCGTTTTTTCACCTCAGTTCTTCCTAAATACTCTCCTGTTTGATATTCGTAAGCATTTCAACTCTCCTTAATAATATAGTTTCCCTTTAATCTCTTTGTCTCACTTTCCTCTCCTATCAAACTCTCCACTTGTTCTTATTTTCCCGTTTCTTCGTTTCTTCCTAAATATTCTCCTGTTTAATACTCCTAAGCCATTTCAACTCTACTTCATAATTCAGTTTCAATTTCCTCTCTCTCTCTCACTCTCTCGCAAACTTTCCTCGGCAGCGCGATTCTAACTTTCCTCCAAACTTTTCCCAGCGATGTTTCACGACTATTTTTCACTCGCTGTTATTCTTCCTCGTTTTCGTAGTCGGGTACCTTGATTTTCTTTTCTTTTTTTTTCTCTCTTTTTTTTAACTTCGCCCCGAGTAAACTTTCCGCTCGAGTCGTTTCTAACATAATTCACGGCCGATTTCTTCTTCTTCTTCTTCTTCTTCTTCTCGTATTTCAAGTATTTCAATTCTTCTCTTATTTAGTGTGCCATTAATATAGTTTTTTTTTCTTCTGTTTAGTGCATGAGAGAGAGAGAGAGAGAGAGAGAGGGAGAGAAAGGAAAACAGACAGACAGACAGACACAGACACACACACACACACACACACACACACACACACACACACACACACACACACACACACACACACACACACACACACACACACACACATTACCTCCTCCCCCCCCACACACACACACACGCACCACTCCCCTTCCCCCTCCCTCCCCCACCTGACCCCCCCCCTCCTCCCCACTCCCTCCACACAGGTATAACTCAACACACCTGGCTACAAGGGCGGCCACAGGTAAGATAATTAACCTGAGCGAGGGCCATTGCGCGCCATTACCGCCGAAAAGAAATGACAGAAACATGACAGAGGAGAAGGAGGAGGAGGAGGAGGGGGAGGAGGAGGAGGAGGAGGAAGCAGTGTCGGTTGTGTTGGTCATGAAATAGTAAGGGAAAATTAAACTGCAGTGGAGAGTGAAATATGGAACAAGCCTGAGTAAGATCTGGAGGAGGAGGAGGAGGAGGAGGAGGAGGAGGACGAAGACTAGAACCAGAAGGAGAAAAACGATGAGGATAAGAAGAAGAAGAACACGAAAGAGGAAAAGTGGAGATAGAGAAATTACAAGAGGAGAAAGATGAAGAAGAGGAGGAGGAAGAGGAGATGAGGGAAGACTAAGAGGAGGAGGAAGACGAAGAGGAAGAGACTGAAAAGACGAAGAAAAGGAGGAAGAGGAGACGAAGAAAAACAAAGAGGAGAAGGAAGACGAAGAGGAAGAGACTAAAAAAAGACGAAGAAAAAGAGGAAAACGAGAAAAAAGGGGAAAAGAACCAGGAGGAAAAAAGATGAAGAAAGATGAGAAGGAAATAAAAGGAAGGAAAAAGAAGAAGAAAAAAAAAACAAGAGCACACAGCAAGAAAGAAGAAGGGAAGATAAAAATTGGAAGAAAGAAGATAAGAGGAAGAGAAAGAAGAGGAGGAAGAGGAAGAAGAAGGTTACCGGCCCTAACGACTCTTCCTCCTCTTCCTAACCTCCTCATCCTCCCCTACTCTCCCTCTCCTTCTCCTCCTTACATTCTCCCATCCACTCCTCTCCCTCCCCTCCTCCCCTTTACCTCCTCTCCCTCACCTCCTCTCCCTCCCCTCCTCTCCCATACCTCCTCTCCCTCTCCTCCTCTCCACTACCTCCTCTCCCTCTCCTCCTCTCCATTACCTCCTCCCCCTTACCTCCTCCCCCTCCCCTCCTCTTCCCCCTCCCCCCCCTTACCTGGTCTAGTTACCTGATCTTAAGGAGCGTAGACCAGATAGGAACACTAGATTAAACACACTGCCCCCCCTCCCCTCGCCCCCTTCCCCTCCCCCCCTCCTCAGCACCCCTCGACCCCCTGCCTCGCCTCCTTCCTACCCGTTGACCATAGAAAAGGAGAGGGAGGAAAGCAACACAGGAGGAGGAGGAGGAGGAGGAGGAGGAGGAGTATCGAAGTGGAAGGAAGAGGAGAAGGAATTAAAGTGAAGTGAAGGAAAGAAGAGTGTAGAGAAGAAGAAGAAGAAGAAGAAGAAGAAAGGAAGATTATTAGGTTTGCAGGAAGGAGAAGGAAGAATGGAAGGAGGGCTCTTAAGAACACTGGTGATGGAAAGGAGAAGATAAGGAATGAAGAGAGGAGGAGGAGGAGGAGGAGGAGGATATCAAGAAACACTGTAAAGAATCACGTGACTAAAACCAAACCAAAAAGGAAAAAGAATAACTGAAAATAAAAAAAATAAAATGAGAACGAAGAAGAAAAAAAACACAAATGAAGAAGAGAAGGAAGGAAAAAGAGAAGAAAAAAAAGAAAAAGAGAACGAGAACAAGGAAAACGAGAATTACAAAAAAAGAACAAAAAAAAAAAGGCTCTTTCGTCCCGTTCCTTGATCCCTTCCATGACAATCAAAAGAGAGTAAGTAAACTGTAAGTAGAGTAAGGAAAGGAAAGGAAAGGAAAGGAAATTAAGAAGGGTTTTCCTGGTCAATTTTCCTTTATTTCCAGGTACTTACTGACTTTTTCTTCTCCCTTCATAAGTGTAAGTAGTGTAATTATGGTGTAAGTAGTGTAAGTAGGGTGTAAGTGAAGTGTAAGTAGGGTGTAAGTGAAGTGTAAGTAGGGTGTAAGTGAGGTGTAAGTAGGGTGTAAGTGAAGTGTAAGTAGGGTGTAAGTGAAGTGTAAGTAGGATATAGTAAAGTGTAAGTAGGGTGTGAGTGAAATGCGAGGTGTAAGTAAAGTGTAAGTAGGGTGTATGTGAAGTGTAAGTAGGATGTAAGTGAAGTGTAAGTAGGATGTAAGTGAAGTTCGATGTCCGTGAAGAGCAGAAGGAGGTTAGTGTGTCCGCGGTGTCTGCAGTGAAGGGGACGGGTGCCAGGGCGGGTCCTTGAGGCACCCCGCACTCTGGGCCTGACAGGTATATAGGCACTCCGCGGGCCAGGCACTGAGTATAGCCGGTGATTGGAGGAGCAGGAGGAGGAGGAGGAGGATAAACATGTGAACGAAGAAAGGAGGAAGAGGAACAGGAGGACGAGGAAGGAGAAAGAAGAGGAAGAGGAGAAGGAAGACGAGGAGGAAGAAGACGAAGAAGAGAAACAGGAGGAGGAGGAGGAGAAGGAGAAATATGTGGACGAGAAAGGAGGAAGAGGAAAAGGAGGAAGAGGGAAGAGAAAGAAGAGGAAGACGTGGAGGAAGAAGACGATGAAGAGAAACAGGAGGAAGAAGTGCAAGAGGAGAAGGAGAAACGTGAGGACGAGAAAGGAGGAAGAGGAACAGGAGGAAGAGGGAAGAGAGAGAAGAGGAAGACGAGGAGGAAGAAAACGATGAAGATAAACAGGAGGAAGAGGTACAAGAGGAGGAGGAGAAACATGAGGAGACGAGGGAGAAGAGGAACAGAAGGACGAGGAAGGAGATAGAAGAGGAAGAGGAGAAGAAAAACGAGGAGGAAGAAGACGAAGAAGAGGAACAGGAAAAAAATAAATAAAAGGAGGAAAATGAAGGATAAGGAAAAGGAGGAAGAAAAGCAGAACAAAAACTAGAACAAAGACGTGGAAGACAAGAATGAAGAAGAGAAGGAAAAAGAAAAAGGTTAAAAGGAAAAGAAGAGAGGAAGAGGGAGAAGGACAAAAACGATAACAAAGACGAGGAGGAGGAAAAGAAGGAAGAGGAGAGGAAGAGAAAGAAGCAAAACAGGAAAAAGAAAAGAAAAGAGAAGCAAAATATAAGAAAGAAGATAATTAAGAAGAGCAAGGAGATTAAAGATTGAAGAGATATGTGTGTGTGTGTGTGTGTGTGTGTGTGTGTGTGTGTGTGTGTGTGTGTGTGTGTGTGTGTGTGTCCTCGGGTTCATGATGAGTCCCAGGCCTTCTCTCTCTCTCTCTCTCTCTCTCTCTCTCTCTCTCTCTCCTCCGCCATCTTTTTTCTCTCCCTTTCCAATATCCGTTTTTTTCTCTCTTCGCAAATCCGTTTATTCATTTATCGACTTATTCCCCCGTTTATCACGCCCTCCCTTCCCCTCCTCCTTTATCATCTTCTTTACCTCCTTTGTTTCCTCCCTCCGCCTCCCTTCCCTCTCTCTCTCCCTCCCTCTCCCTTCCTTTCTTCCTTCCCATA
>NC_066538.1:3972425-3999925 GCF_024679095.1 Eriocheir sinensis
AATGATACAAGGGGTGAGAAGAAGAAAAAGGAAGAAAATAAATAAAAGGATGAAAAAAAATAGTAAAAAAAAATAAAGGAAAAGATAAAAAATAAGAGGAAATAAGAAAAATATGTTAGAGAAAGAGAAGAAAGGGAAATAGGAAAATGACAAAAAAATTATCCAAGGGGTGAGAAACTTGCCTTATGAGGACAGACCGAAGCATTTAAATTTACACTCTCTAGAAAGGCGAAGGTTACGGGGAGACTTGATCGAGGTTTATAAATGGATGAAGGGCTTTAATAAGGGGGATGTGAATATGGTTTTGGTCGCATAGAAGCCAGGTGGGACACGTAACAATGGTTTTAAGTTAGACAAATTCAGATTCAGCAAAGACATATGCAAGAATTAGTTTACCAGTAGAGTGGTGGATGAATGGAACAGGCTTGGCAGTCATGTTGTGGGTGCCAATACCATAGATACATTCAAGAAGAGGTTGGATAAATTCATGGATAGTGAGGTGAGGTGAGGTTAGGCTTACAGGAGCTGCCTTGTATTGACCAACCGGCCTCCTGCAGACTCCTTACGTTCTTATGTTCTTACGTTCAGATGGGGGATGGGAGAATGGAGAAAGGTGGGGTGGAAGGGGAAGAGGGGAAGAGGGAAGTGGATGAGAAGAGAGAGGATAAGGTCAAGAGGAAAAAGAGGGAAAAAAAGAGGGAGAGGAAAACACTACCTAAGTATGTATCTATCTATCTACTGTCTATTTAGTCAATTATCCATCTATCTATCTATCATTTCCTATCTATAAATCATTATTCATGGATATCAAAAACAAGACAAAATCAACAAAAATCGAGAAACAAAACACAGGAAAAAAATAAACAAGAAAAAAATCAAGAAATACCAAACGATAACAAACACCACTAACAAACAAAGCAAAAACAAACAACACTAACAAACACTAACACTAACAAACACTAACAACTAACACTAACAAACACTAACACTAACAAACACTAACACTAACAACTACCACTAACAAACACTAACAAACCAAAACAAACACCACACAAAACAAACAACACAAAAACAACAAAACACGTAAAAACACCGTAAAAAAAATCCTCCAAAAAAAAAATCAGACAAATAACATAATCAGAAAAAAAAAAAGCTTGATATATAAGATCATTATGAAGGGTTATAAAAAAGGGAGGATTAAAGGGAGGACAGACAAAGGGAGACCAGGTGGAGGCTACTAATCTCCCTTGAAGGTATACTGACGGAGGAGGAGGAGGAGGAGGAGGAGGAGGAGGAGGAGAAGGAGGAGGAGGAGGCGGAGATGGGCGTGTCTGTAAGTCTTTATGAAGAAAATGATGCGACGACGAGGAGGAGGAGGAGGAGAAGGAGGAGGAGGAGGAGGAGGGTGAGAAGATAGATGAAGAGATTATATTAATAGATTGACAGACTGATAAAGAGAGAGAGAGAGAGAGAGAGAGAGAGAGAGAGAGAGAGAGAGAGAGAGAGAGAGAGAGAGAGAGAGAGAGAGAGAGAGAGAGAGAGATAGAGAGAGAGAGAGAGAGAGAGTCCTTGAAACGTCCCGATGAGTCTGTATCAAAGCTAAGACATCTCCTCCTCCTCCTCCTCCTCCTCCTCCTCCTCCTCCTCTTCCTCCTCCTCATCCTCCTCCTCCAACCTTTCCTAAGATCATTTCCTTCTTCCGTTAATCCTTCCCTTACTCTCTCTCTCTCTCTCTCGTCAACCTATACCAGTAATTTACACGTTCAGAAATAGTATCTTCTCTCTCCCCTCTTTTCTCTCCCCTCTCTTCTCTCCCCTCTCATTCCTCCCCCTCTTTCCTCCCCTCTCTTAATATGATCTTTCCTCTCAATCCTTCTGACCTCTCCCTTCTCCCCTTTTCCTCCTCTCCCCTCCACCGTCTCCCTTTTTCCTCCTCTTCATTTTCCATCCTCTCCTATCTTCCTCCTCTTCCCTCATCTTCCTCCCCTCTACCTCTTCCTCCTCTCCCCTCTTCCTCCTCTCCCTCGGGGCAGGAAAATGAGGGAAAGTGTCAAGGGAAACATTAAGCCTAGAGGGGAGAGGAGGAGGAGGAGGAGGAGGAGGAGGAGGAGGAGGAGGAGGAGGAGGAGGAGGAGGAGGAGGAGGAGAAGGAGGAAGAGGAAGCGAGGAAGAGGAGGAGGGAACGGGGAAGAGATGATATGAGAATGATTAAAAGAAGAATGGAAGAAAGAAGAGAAGAAGAAGGGAGAAAAGAAATGAAAGAGAAAAGGAAAATCGTAATAAAATAAAGAAAAAGAGGAAAAATAAGAGAAAATAAGAAAAATATGGGAAAGAAAGAGGGGAAAAATAAGTGGAGAGAGAGAGAGAGAGAGAGAGAGAGAGAGAGAGAGAGAGAGAGAGAGAGAGAGAGAGAGAGAGAGAGAGAGAGAGAGAATACCTGACAACTTACTCTACGTAGTCTGCTCCTCCTCTTCCTCTTCTTCCTCCTCCTCCTCCTCCTCCTCCTCCTCCTCCTTCCGCTCCTCCTAAGTGCCCTTGTTAGATATGTGTGTGTGTGTGTGTGTGTGTGTGTACCGGAGAGAGAGAGAGAGAGAGAGAGAGAGAGAGAGAGAGAGAGAGAGAGAGAGAGAGAGAGAGAGAGAGAGAGAGAGAGAGAGAGAGAGAGTAGTCTAATTAGCCCCAAGACGCACCTGAGGAGATATTATTGTCTACCTGGAGGAGGAGGAGATGGAGGAGGAGAAGGAGGAGGAGGAGAAGATAAAAAGTCAAAAAGGAATGAAAAGGAAAGGAGAGAGAGGGAAGGAGGAGGAGGAAGAGAAGGAAGAGGAAGAGGTGAATATAAAAAAAAGGCAAAAGGGATGAGAAGAAAAAGAAAAGATAAGAAAAGGAAGGAGAGAAGGAGAGAAGGAGAGAGAGATGGATGGAGGGAGGGAAGAGGGAAGAGAGGGAGGGAGGGAGAGAAGGAAGGAAAGGAGGGAAATAATATCAATGAAAAGCTGCTGCGTCCGTATGGCGAAGGGAAATGGAGGGAAGAAAGAGGAGGAGGAGGAGGAGGAGGAGGAGGAGGAGGAGGAGGAGGAGGAGGAGGAGGAAGTCAGTGTCTCCGGTCGATCTCCTATTTTAAGGAAGTTTGGAGGAAAAGTTACTGGGCATGGAGGAAACGGAGAGAGAGAGAGAGAGAGAGAGAGAGAGAGAGAGAGAGAGAGAGAGAGAGAGAGAGAGAGAGAGAGAGAGAGAATCCTGAAAACAAAAGTGAGAGAATAATTAACACACAGAGAGAGAGAGAGAGAGAGAGAGAGAGAGAGAGAGAGAGAGAGAGAGAGAGAGAGAGAGAGCATCTGCAGGAGGAAACTAAATCGTCTTGGCAACCATTTTTTCCTCCCTTCCTCCTCCTTTCCTCCTCCTTTACCTCCTCTCCTTCCTCCTCTTTCTTCTCCTTTTCCTTTGCTCTTTATTCCCTTCCTTTCCCTTCCTTACCTCTTCTTTTATCCTTTCTCTTCCTTGCTCCTCTTTCTTCTTCTTTTCCTTCATTCCTTATTCCCTTTCTCTTCCATTTCCTTTTCTTTTCTCCTGTTTTTACCTCCTCTCTTCTTTCTTCCTCCTTTCCCTTCCTTCTTTTTCTCTCTCTCCTTTTTATCCAATGTCTTTCACCCTCTTTATTTTCCCTCTTTTTTTCTCTTCTTATTTCTTTCTTCTTTTTTTCCTTCTTTTATTTTTTTCCTCTTTTCCTTTCCTTCTTTATCTTTATCTCCTTTTTATCTACTGTCTTTCATCTTCTTTATTTTTCCTCTTTCTTTCCTCTTATTTTCCTTCTTTTATTTTCGTTTCTCTTTTTAATCTTTTTCTATTCCCCTTTTTCTCCCTCCCATCTTCTCTTCTCCCTCTCTCTTCTTCTCCTTTCCTTCCCTTATCTTTCCTTTACCTTTCCTCCCCTTCCCTACCCTTTCCTTCTTCCTTCAACTCCTCCCTTTCAAAGCCTCCTCCTCCTCCTCCTCCTCCTCCTTCCACTTATTCCCTCTTAATAGAAAATCAATGTCTTTATAATTTCTTCCCTTCCATTCCCTTCTTCTTCCCTTCCTTCTTTTACCCTTCTCTAGATACTGAAGCGGAATAGTCTCCAATAATAATAATAATGATAGTAAAAATAATAATAATAATAATAATAATAATAATAATAATAATAATAATAATAATAATAATAATAATAATAATAATCATGAGAATTTCTATTATTTTTTTCTATTTTTTCTATTTTTTTATCTCTGTATTACTATTTCTACTACTACTACTACTACTACTACTACTACTACTACTGCTATTACTACTACTAACTAACTAACTATCTACTTATCTGTCTATCTCTCTCTCTATCTATCTATCTATCTATCTATTTAACAAACAGAAACAAACAAATTCACCAATGACACAAACACGCAAAAATAAGGCAAAAATATAAAGACGAAGAAGAAGAAGAAGAAGAAAAAAAAAAAAGCGAGGGTTCCATTTCTTCTTCTTTCTTCCTTTCTTTTATCACATTTATGAATCTTTGAAGCTGGTTCGCGAAGTGCTTCATGTGTGCTTCGAACCCTTTCTGGCTGTTTGAGATAATGAGTCTGAAGCAGTAATGGCGGTGGAGGAGAAAGAGGAGGAGAAGGAGGAGGAGGAGGAGGAGGAGGAGGATTGTGGTAAAGGGACTGCGTGGTTGGCGAGGGTAATTATTGGAGGAGGAGGAGGAGGAGGAAGAAGAAGAAAAGGAAAGGTGGGTAAAGGAAGGGAAAGGATGTGAAAGGAGAGTATAGGAGAACGAGAAGAGACGAGAAGAGGAGGAGGAGGAAGAAGGGAAAGGAGAATAATAAAAGGGGAGGATGAAGAAGAGAAGAGCGAGGAATAAAAGATGGAGGAAAACTAGATGAAAATAGAAAATACAAGAGAAAAAAGAAAGGAAAATGAAGGTGAAATGGAAAAGTATAAAGGAAGGAAATACCAGAAAAAAAGCAAAAAGAAGATGATGATAAGAAGGAAGAGGAAGAAAACGAACACTAAAAAGAAAAGAGCAGAGAAAAGAAAAGAAATATCAAGAAAGAAGAGAAATGGAGGAAGAGGAAAAGGCAGAGAAAATGGATGATAGAAATAAAACCAAAAAAAAAAATAGTGGAAAAAAAGAAAATGTAATGCCGTGGGAAAGGAAGAGAAAAAAGGAGGAGGAGGAGGAGGAGGAAGAGAAAGGGGAAGAGGAGAGGAGAGGAAAGCAAATGTCGAGGAATAAGAGAAATGGGGGACGAAATGATAAAAAAGGGAATAGAAGAAATAAATAAAACTAGATGAAGAGGAAGAAGAGGAAGAAGAGGAAGGAGAGGAAGAGGAGGAGAAGGAAAACTAAGATAAGTGAAAATTAAGGAAATTAAAACTGAAGAAAAACTATAAAAAACATGAAAACAGAGTAGAGAAAGAGGAAGAAAAAGAGAAAGAGAAAATGGAAGAGGAAGAAGAAAAGGAAGAAGAGGAAGAGAAGAGGAGGAAGAGGAAGGTAACCAAGCTCTTCTTCCTCCATAGAGAATAATAATTGTACAGAAAAGGCAGAAAAAAAGAAAGAGGAAGATAAAAAAAAGAAAAAAAAAGAAAGGAGGAAGAGGAAGATAAAAAAAAGAAAAAAAAAGAAAGGAGGAAGAGGAAGAAGAGGAAGAAGAAGAAGAAGAAGAAGAGGGGAAGTATAAGCAGTGAAAAAAAAAAGGAAATTCAAAAACCAAAATAAATAAAAAATTAAAAAAAAGATGAAGAGGCAGAAAACAGAAAGATCAGGAAAAAGAAAGAGAAAGGGAAGACGAAGAGGAGGAAAAGGAGGAGGAGGAGGAAAAAGAGGAGGAAGAGGAGAGGAAGGGCACCAAACTCACCTCCATACAGCATAATAACAAACGGCGGACAGGTAACATACACGTACTAATTAACAAAAACAAATGACATCAGTAACTCACGTAGCCAAAAAATAAGAAGAAAAAAGAAAATAAAAAAAGTTGCCCATTTTTAACACTAATTTTGCGGTCTTTCAGAAGTTGGAGCAATTACCGCATTTTTTACTGTTGTTGTTGTTGTTGTTGTTGTTGTTGTTGTTTTTGTGGGTGCGGTGAAGTAATGATAGACAGAGAGAGAGAGAGAGAGAGAGAGAGAGAGCACCTGTCTGTCTGCATAATCCCTTCTTGGTCGAATTCAACCTGACTCTGTGCTCACTCTACCGTGCTCTCTCTCTCATATATCTTGATTTTAATTTTTCTTCTGTTTTCATTAATTTTTTTCTAACCTCCTCCTCCTCTTCTTCATCTTCTTCTTCTTCTTCTTCTTCTTCTTCTTTATTTAATTTCCTGTTGCTCTCAATTTTTTTCTTCCCATTTTTTTTATTTCCTCGTTTTCTCGCTCACATCTTTTTCTTTTTTTTTCTTTTCCTGGTTCATCTTTTTTTTCCCTTTTTTTTTCCTTTTTTTCCCCTCTAATTCCTTCCCTCCCTCCCTTCCTTTCCGCCGTCCGTCACATCAATTTCCTTATTCTTTCTTGGTAACTGATTTTCCTTTCCTCTCTTCTATTTCTCTTTTCCTCTTCCTCCTCCTCCTCCTCCTCCTCCTCTTCCTTTTCCTCTTCTTCATCTCTTCTTCAATGTTCTCTACTTTCATATCAACTTTTTTACTTTTCCTCTTCCTCCTCCTTTATTTTTTATCCTCCTCCTCCTCCTCCTCCTCTTCTTCCTTTTCCTCTTATCTCTCCTTCTATGTTCTCTTTACTTTCATATCAGGGTTTTTTTTCACTTTTCCTCTTGCTCCTTCTTTATTTTTATCCTCCTCCTCCTCTTCCTCCTCCTCTTCCTCCTCCTCTTTTTTTTCTCTCTCCCCCTCTTCCCCTCTTTCCTCCCCTTCATCTTGTCTCTTTTAATCGCATTCTTACACTCTCTTAATTCACTAATTCATCTCTCTCTCTCTCTCTCGCAAGCATTATTACTCCCCTTCCTTTCTCTTATTTCCCTTTCCCTTCCCTTCCTTTCTCTCCCTTTCCTTTCCTTTCTTTCTCTTCCCTTCCTTTCTCTTCTTTCCTTTCTTCCTCCAGTTCTTTTTTTTTTTTTTGCTTTCTTCCTCTAATCAATATTTAGTAACTTCTCCCTCCTCTTCAATCGGTCTCTTTCCTCCTCTTCCCCCTCCTCCTCCTCCTCCTCCTCTTCCTCCTCCTCCTCCTCCTCTGGCATAAAGGGAGGAGGAGGAGGCAACACAGCAGTAAACACTAAGGGAGATAAAAGATTCACCGTCTTTAGATAAGCTCCCTAAGACCTCCCTCCCTTCTCTCCCTTCCCCCTTCTCTCTCCCTTCTCTTCTTTCTTATTTTTTACTTTTTTCTCTCCCTTCTTCCTTTTCTCTCTCTCTCTTCTCCTACCTTTTCCTCTCCCTGGCTCCTTCTCTCCTTCCTTTATCTTCCTTCTCCCTTCCCTCCTTCCTTCTTTTTTTTCTCTCCCTTCTTTCTTTTCTTAACTTTTTCCACTTCTCTCCCTTTTCTCTCTCTCTCTTCTCCTTCCTTTTTCTCTCCCTGACTCCTTCTCTCCTTCCTTTATCTTCCTTTCTTCCTTCTCCCTTCTCTCTTTTTTTTACTTTTTTTCTCCCTTCCTCCTTTTCCTAACTCTTTTCCACTTGTCTCCCTTCTCTCTCTCTTCCCCTTCTTTTTTCCTCCCTTACTCCTTCTCTCCTTCCTTTATCCTCCTTTCTTTCTCCTTTGATTCCTTTTGATTTCTTTTTTTTTCTTCCTTTACTCTTCTATCTCCTCCTCCTCCTCCTCCTCGTGTAAACCGTAGAGGGGGTGGTGTCGCCCTTTTTGTCAAAAACTACTTGCAACCCACTGACAAAACACCAAGAAACAGTAACGTTGAACATTTGTGCGTGCGAGTAAACACTGCAAAAGTCAATTTAAATATATCTGTCACTTACAGGCCTCCGGGGCAATCACTTGATGCCGATCTTGAAATGTACAGCGTCTTAAGGCAGTCACTTAATAACAGCGACTCACTGATACTAGGAGACTTTAACCTCCCCCATATCGACTGGGCAACACTGTCGGGTACAGAAGGTGAGTCCCACAGAATGATCGAATTTCTAGAGGAAAATTATCTAAGCCAAATGGTTTCTGAACCAACTCGACAAAATAACATACTTGACCTTGTTATAGCGACCCAAGATAACCTAGTCAGTAATGTCACGGTAGGAGAACACCTCGGTTCCTGCGATCATAAACTAGTGCGCGTTGACATTAGAGCTCAAACATCGCTGACTGAAAATAAAGTAAAGGTGCCCAATTTCAAAAGAGCCAACTTCGTAGAAATCCGACGAAAACTAATAGATATGCAACTATCAGATGACGGCAATGTAGAGGACGCCTGGCTAAGCTTTAAAAATCACTTACTCACTCAGCAGAACACATTTGTCCCCTTGTGCGAGAAGCGAATTAACACTAATAAAAGTCCACCTTGGTTTAATAGCGAAATTAAACACTCAGTCAAGGAGAGAAAATTGTCTTACAGGTTAAAGAAAGAACAAAGCACGCCCGAAAACATTAGACTTTACAATGATGCAAGGCGACGAGTTAACAGATTAGTGCGTCAGGCAAAGCGTAGATATGAAGAAAATATTGCAGCCAACTGTAAAAATAATCCGAAATCCTTCTTCAGTTACATAAACAACAGAAAGGCGATCAGAAGTGGAATTGGACCTCTAACAAACAGCGACGGTGCACTAGTGACTGACAGCCAACACGTTGCAAACCTATTAAACAATTACTTTTCCTCGGTGTTTAATAATAACAGTCCTCCCGCCACCACCAACAACACCAGTACTAATGTAAATCCCGAGCATGCATTGTCTAACTTTGAAATAAAACCCGATGAAGTCCTTAAAGCCCTCAAATCACTTAAAACAAATAAAAGTCCTGGACCTGACAAAGTATATCCAACTCTGCTGAAAGAAACAAAGAGTGAAATACTCTCCTCCCTCACAACCGTATTCAATATGTCCTTGCGACAAGGCATCGTCCCTTCAGATTGGAAGAAGGCTAACGTGACACCGATTTTTAATTAATTACAGGCCCATTAGTCTAACTTCGGTTGTAGGTAAGCTACTTGAGGGCATAATTAGAGACAAAATTGTGAGTTACCTTGAAAGCCACTCATTGATTGGGGACTCACAACATGGCTTCCGAAACAAAAGATCCTGCCTATCAAACCTATTAACCTTTTATAACGACCTCTTCACTGTTTATGACGTAACCAAATCACTGGACGTAGTCTATCTTGATTTCCAGAAAGCGTTTGATAAAGTCCCGCATCATAAATTACTTTACAAATTAAAGCAAATAGGTATTGACGGTCAAGTAAACCAATGGATCGCGAATTGGTTGAGCAACAGACAACAAAGAGTAGTGATTGACGGATTTAACTCAGAGTGGGCGCCTGTCACTAGTGGCGTCCCTCAGGGCTCGGTCCTTGGCCCAGTGCTCTTCATTATATACATCAACGACGTGGATGTTGGACTCAATAACCGCATTAGTAAATTTGCAGACGACACAAAGATTGGTAACTCGGTTCTGACTGACGAAGACAGGCAAAGCCTCCAAGAGGATTTGCACAAAATTTCAGCTTGGTCGGAGAGATGGGAGATGCCCTTAACGTAGACAAGTGCCAGGTCCTTCAAATTGGAACGAGGAATAAGAAGTTCGAATACGAAATGCGCGGCGTTAAACTCAAAAGCGTTCAATGCGTCAAGGACTTGGGGGTCAAAATCGCGTCAAACCTCAAATTCTCACAGCAATGCATCGATGCAGCAAATAAAGCGAACAGAATGTTGGGCTTCATTAAAAGAAACTTTGTATTCAAGAATAAAGATGTAATACTCCCGCTCTACAACAGTTTAGTCAGACCCCACTTGGAATATGCGGTACAGTTTTGGTCTCCCCACCATGCAAAGGATATTGCTAAATTAGAAGGTGTTCAGCGTCGGGCAACGAAAATGATCCCTTCCTTGCGCAACAAATCCTACGAAGAAAGGCTTTCTACCCTTAACATGTTCTCTCTTGAGAAACGTCGCCTCCGAGGAAAACTGATCGAATGTTTTAAAATACTTAATGGTTTCACGAATGTAGACAGATCAACATTGTTTATGATCGATGACACTTTGCGCACGAGGAACAATGGCGTAAAACTCAGATGTAGACAAGTAAACTCAGACTGCACCAAATTTTTCTTCACCAACGTTGTAGTGCGAGAATGGAATAAGCTCCCACCATCAGTGGTCCAGTGTAACACGATTGACTCCTTCAAAAATAAGCTCGACCGTCACTTCCTTCAACTTAATATCAACTAGAGTATAAATGCAACGTTTTGGAGTCTTCTGATTAATGTAAAATCACTTAGGTTTAAGGACAGACCACCAAGTCTGGACCATGGGGTCTGTGTGGTCTGATTTTCTATGTAAATCTATGTAAATCCTCCTCCTCCTCCTCCTCCTCCTCCTCCTCCTCTTCCTCCTGTTTTGGTCTTCCTTCCTTACTTCCTGTTGCTCCTATCCTTTCCTTTATCTTTCCTCTATCTGCATGTGCCTCCTCCTCCTCCTCCTCCTCCTCCTCTCACGTCGCCCGTTTTACTTTAGTTCCCCGTAAAAGAGACGAACACACTCGCTCGTAAAGTAAAGCCTCGCAAGAACATGTCGAGATAGGAATCACAGGAGGAGGAGGAGGAGGAGGAGGAGGAGGAGGAGGAGGAGAAGGAGGAGGAAGAGGAGGAGGAGGAGCTGAATCGTGAAGGGCTAGGAGGAATGATAGAGGTGGAATGAAGGAGGAAGAAGAAGAAGAAGAAGAAGATCAACAACAACAACAACATAACAAGAAAATAAAAAAAGAACACGAAAAAGAAAAAGATCACGATTAAATGAAAAAAAACAACGATTCAGAGAGAGAGAGAGAGAGAGAGAGAGAGAGAGAGAGAGAGAGAGAGAGAGAGAGAGAGAGAGAGAGAGAGAGAGAGAGAGAGAGAGCGCAGGGTCTGGTTACCTGATGCTCATTAGTGCGTGATGTCTACCTTGTCTGTGTCAGGTGGTTACAGGCAGGTAGATAGAAGTGAGAAGGTGATGGCCTACTTACTGGCTGACTGTGGAGGGAAGGAAGGGAAGGAAGGGAATGAAGGAAGGAAGAGAAGGGAAGGAAAATGAAGGGAAGGGAAGCAAAGTTAAGGGGAACGGAAGGGAAGGGAAAGAAATGAATGAAAAGGAAGGGAAGGAAAAGGAAGGGAAAGGAAGGGAAGGGAAGGGGAGCGAAGATAAGGGGAACGGAAGGGAAGGGAAAGAAAGGAAGGAAGGGAAAGAAAGAAAGGAAAGGAAAGGAAAAGAAAAGAAGGGAAGGGAAGGGGAGCGAAGATAAGGGGTAACGGAATGGAAAGTAACGGAAAGGAAGGGGAGCGAAGATAAGGGGTAACGGAATGGAAAGTAACGGAAAGGAAGGGAAGGGAAAGAAATGAAAGTAAAGGAAGGGAAGGGAAGATAGGGGAAACGGGAGGAAAAGTAACGGAAAGAAAGGGAAGGAAAAGGAAGGGAAAGGAAAGGAAGGGAAGCGAAGATAAGGAGAACGAAAGGGAAGGGAAAGAAAGGAATGAAAGGAAAAGGAAGGAAAAGGAAGGAAAGGAAAGGAAAGGAAGGGAAGGGTAGCGAAGATAAGGGGAACGGAAGGGAATTAAACGGAAAGGAAGGGAAAGGAAAGGAAGGAAAGGAAAGGAAAGGGAAAGAAAAGAAAGGAAAGGAAAGAAAGGGAAAGGGAAAGAAAATGAAAGGAAAGGGAAGGAAAGGGAAAGGAAAGGGAAATAAAAGGAAAGGAAAGGAAAAGAAAGGAAAGGAAAAGAAAGGAAAGGAAAAGAAAGGAAATAAAAGAAAGGGAAGGAAAAGAAAGGAAAGGAAAAGAAAGGAAATAAAAGAAAGGGAAGGGAAGGGAAAGGAAAGGGACTCGCTGACTGGCTGACTTACTGATTGGTTACCTGACTGACTGACTGGTTGGTTGACTGACTGACTGACTGGCTGACTGATAGACTGGCTGACTGAGTAACTTACCGACTGACTAACTGACTGACTGACTGACTAACTGGCTGACTGATAGACTGACTGACTGACTAACTGACTGACCGAGTGGCTGGTTTGTAAGTGTATTGTCTTTGTAGTAAATTAGTCAGTTACAAAATCATCCCCTCATCCAGCCAGTCAGTCAGTCAATCAGTAAATCAGTCAACCAGTCAGTCAGTCAGTGTACCCTCCGCCCCGTTACTAAACACACACACACACACACACACACACACACACACACACACACACACACACACACACACACACACACACACACACACACACACACACACACACACGAACACACACACACACAAAAAAAAAAACAAGCGCCACAACAACGCCGCCTCAGACAAAAACACGTCCAAACACCGCCATAAACCACGCCGAGGGGAAAAAAGAAAAAAAAACACCAAGGAAGGAAAAAAGTAAAACGCGATGAAATTTAAAAGGGAAAACGGAGCGAGGGAGAAACACACACACACACACACACACACACACACACACACACACACACACACACACACACACACACACACGCGATGTTTCCGTGCATAAGACAAAAACAGAAACTCAACAAGGGAAGGAAAGAGGGGTGTGTGTGTGAAAAAACATTACAGTCACGCATATACAGAAAACGTGAAGTCCCTTTACGCACACACACACACACACACACACACACACACACACACACACACACACACACACACACCAAGAACAACAACCTTTTCTTCCTCGTCCTCCAGAAGAATTTATATTTATCACCCATTCTCCTCCTCCTCCTCCTCCTCCTCCTCCTCTCCAAGATACAAAAGAAGAGTAAGAGACGGACGAAAACACACACACAAAAAAAACATCCTAAAATATCGTACTGGCAACTTGGGTTCGCTACTTTTCGCTAACTCCTTCGATGTAAAAAATAAATAAATAAATAAAGAAAGAAAGAAAGAAAGAAAGAAAAGCGAAGAAGTGAATAGTGAATAGTGCATAACTACTATTAAGATCATTTGGAAATCTCTCATTGTCCACTATTTCCATGAGTAGTGACAGTGTTTTTTTTTTCCTTGAACCAAAAAGAAAGTAAAAAAATTAAATCGATAAAAGTAATGGAAGTAAGTAAGTAACGTAGAAATAAAAGTATACAAAAACCACAGTGAAAAACAGCAATGATCTTCTAGATAAACCTTTCTATAATTAACCGCATCATTCAGTCTCCAGAACACCAAGGGAAGGAATATTTATTACCTGGAGCCAATGATAAAGGTTACTATAAAAAAAACTTCGCTTCTCTTATAAAAATGTAAACTCTCTAAACAGATTGGGTGATATTTCATTCCTTATCGATGCTGTAGCCATAGTGGACCAGGGAAGGGAAGGGAAGGGAAGGGAGGGGAGGGAAGGGAAGGGAAGGGAAGGGAAGGGAAGGGAAGAGAAGGGAAAATAAGAGAAGAGAAAATAAGGGAAGGGAAGGGGAGGGAAGGAAGGGAATGGAAGGGAAGAGAAGAGAAAAGAAGGAAAGGTAAGTGAAAAGAAGGGAAGAAAGGGAATGAAAGGGAAGAGAAAGAAAATGAAGGAAAAGGAAGGGAAGGGAAGGGAAGAAAAGTGGAACGGAAGGAAATGTAACAAAACTGAAAGGAAGGGAAGGGTTAGGGAAGGGAAAGGAACCGAAGAGAAGAAGAACAGAAGGGAATGCAACGGAACGGAAAGGAAGGGAAGGGAAGGGAAGGGAAGGGAAGGGAAGGGAAGGGAAGTGGAACGGAAGGGAATGAAACGGAATGGAAGGGAATGGGAAGAGGAAGAGGAAGGGCCAGTGAAGGGGCGGGGCGGGGCGGGGCAGGTTCCACGCCTCCCATCCTTATCTCAGCTATCAGCAAACACATGTAAAGTGGAACAGCCCAATAAAAAAAACAGGCAGCCTCGTTATGCGCCACCGATGGTCTCTGGTTTCTGGGGCCGTGTTCTCAGGTTCCGGTATTTATGGGCAACGGCGAGAGACGAAAAAGCTAGGAGAAAATAAGTGCTCGATAACATTCCTGATTATGAAAAGAAACCAGAAGCATATAAGGTGAAACAGATAGGCTCGTTATAGGCTGACAAGCTTTCCGATTCCGAGGAAGAAGAATAGGCAGAACAAGATGCATAAAAGGAGAAAATAGATATAAACTACTAAAAAGAAAAGAAAAAAAAAGAAAGAAGTCAAAATGAGACGAAAAATAAAGATAGAAATATTGAATGATAAGCTAAGGAAGAAAAAGTACAGGTGTAACACGAAAGGTAAGACTAATTAACCAGGTATTAACGAGACTAACACCAGAGATTTAAAGTACCAATAAACAAAGATACTAAAAAAAGAAACAAAAAGAAAGAAGTCAAAATAAGACGAAAATAGAAATAGAAATATTGAATGATAAACTAAGAAAGAAAAAAAGTACAGGTGTCACACGAAAAGGTAAGACTAATTAACCAGGTATTAAAAAGATAAATACGAGAAAATAGATGAAGATGCTAAAAAGAAAGAAACCAAAAAGAAAGAAGTCAAAATAAAACGAAAAATAGAGATAGAAATATTGAATGATAAACTAAGAAAGAAAAAGTACAGGTGTTACACGAAAAGGTAAGACTAATTAACCAGGTATTAAAGACACTACCACTAGAGATTTAAGTACCGAACCACCTTACTTTTTACTTCCTTACTTATTACTTATTTACTTACTTATCTTCCTTTATAATTTCCCTTCCTCACACACTCCTCCCTTCCCCTAATTCACTTCACCAACCAAAAAAAAAAAAAAAAATGGTAGGACAAGACAAACCGCTCACCTGATTTAAAATGGAACAACAAATGGAAGCAGAAATCGGATAAAGAAGGAAGAGAGGTGGAAGGGAAGGAAATATGAGGAAGGGAGAGGGAGAGATAATGATAAGTAGAAAGGGTGGAAGGAGAGGCAGGGAAGACAAGGGGACATCTATGTGTAATGAGGAAGGAAGGAAGGAAGAAGGGAAGGAAGGAAGAAGGGAAGAGGGACAGGAGAAAAGAGAGGATTAAATGAAGAGGAAATGTGATGATGAGGGAAGTCTGGAAGTGGAAAAGGAAATAGAAGAGAAAGGAAAAGAAGGAAAGATGAAAAGAAAGAAACGAAGGAAGGAAGAAAGAGAGGAAAAGATAGAAAGAAAAAAAAAGACATAGATGAGGGAAGTCAGAAAGTGGAAAAGGAATTAAGAGAAAAGAAAAGAAGGAAAAGTGAAAAGAGAAAAGAAAGGAAGGACGAAAGAAAAAGAAGAAAAGATAGAAAGAAAAAAGAGAAAAAAAAGAAAAAGAGAAGCAATAAAAGATAATGATTCAATACTGGGAAAAAGAACTAGAAAGAAAAGAAAAAAGAAAAAAAGAGAAAAATAAAAAGAAAAATAGATGCAAAACAAGTTCATCAGAAGAACATCAAGATAAGCAAGAAAAGAAAGAAAGAAAGAAAGGAAAAGGAAACAAGTAGAGGAAGAAAAAGGTAGGGAGGGAAAGAAAGGAAGAAAGGAAAGAAAGGAGGGAAGGAAAAAGAGGAAGGAAATGAAAGAAAAAAGAAAGGAGAGGAAGGAAGGAAGGAAGGAAGAAAAAAAAGGAAACGAAGGAAGAAAGAAAGAAAGGAGAGGAAGGAAGGAAGGAAGGAAAAAGAAAAAGGAAATGAAGGAAAGAAAGAAAGAAAGAAAATAAGAAAGAAAGAGAGCAGAGGAAGGAAGGAAGGAAGGAAAAAAAGATAAACGAGATAGAAAGAATGGAAGAAGAGGAAGGAAAGAAGGAAGAAGAGGAAGTAAAGTAGTAAAGTAGAAGGGAAGGACCATCAGCACAGGTAGAATTACAGGTGAACGCTCCTTATCCCGCTAGATGGCGCCGCTGATGGACCCCAGAAGTTAAGGGAATCAGATTAAGGAGTCTTGACCCCAACTCCTGCGCCATCTTGCGGGCGGACGAGGAAATACGAGGGTGGAGATGAGGATGAAGGAGACGTGAATGGTGGAAGTAGTAGTAGTAGTAGTAGTAGTAGTAGTAGTAGTAGTAGTAGTAGTAGTAGTAGTAGTAGTAGTAGTAGTGGGGGGGATTGCAACTTAAAATATATGAAGAAAAACAGAAGAAAAATAAAGAAAGAAAGAAATAGGAATGAAAGTATAAAATTGTGAATGAAAATAAAGGAAAATATGAAAAACTGGAGAGAAATACAACGGAAAAAATAGCTAAATATAGTAGGAATTAGATAAAGTAGCAGTAGTAGTAGTAATAGTAGTAGTAGTAGTAGTAGTAGTAGTAGCAGTTGTTGTTGTTGTTAGTAGTAAGACTGTGAAACCAAAAAATAATAAGACAAATAAAAAAAAGATAAAAATAATAAGAAATAGATGAAAAATAAAAAAATAAAAAATAAATAAATTAACAAGACCAAGAAAGAAGAAAAAAATAATAAACAAAAACATCTTAAAGAGTTACATCTACCTGAGATCATTTTGCACCTGGCTATATTTTTCTTACCTGGGCAGCGCAAAAAAAAAAATACAGTCCGTTTACCTGCCAGCCACCCATCCTGCTCCCTTATAAGTGGTGGATGAGGGAGGGAAAGATGAGTAAGGGAGGGAAGGGAGAGAGGGTAGAAGGGGAGGGAAGAAGGGGAGGAGAGGGGAAGGGTAGAGATGTGCATGATAAGAGAGAGGAAGAAAGAGCGAGATAGAGCAGAGGGGAACGAATATTATGGGGTAAAGAAATTAAGTAAAGAAGAATAGGAATAGGAATAAATCTAGATAAAGAAGGTATGAAAAATAAGAGGAAAATAGGACTAAAAAAGCTAAAAATACAACTGGAAATATTAGAAAAGACGAGGAAAACAGGAAAAAATATTATGGGGGAAAAAAATGAAGTAAAGAAGGATATAGGAATAAATCTAAATAAAGAAACATGAAAATTAAGAAGGAAAAAGGAATAAAAAGCTAAAAATACAACAGAAAACATTAGAAAAGACGTGGAAAACAGAAGAAAATAAAATGAAAAGAATGAAGTACAAAGGAAATTGGAAGAAAACGAAACTGGAAAGGAAAACAAAAGAAGAAATGAAAAAATAAAGAAAGAAGAAAATAAACAAAATAATATGACTGGAAAGAAAAAACAAGACAAAATAAAATGAAAATAGAGGAAGAAATATTAAATGATGAAGTAAAGAAAATAAGAAGACATGGAGAAAAAGAAAGGAAGAAGAATAAGTGATAAAGGATGAGAGGAAGACCCGAAAGACGAGGAGACGGAAAAGAAGACAAAAAGAAGACAAAAGGCAAAAAGAAGACAAAAAAAGAAGACAAAAAAAACAAAAAGAAGACAAAAAAGACAAAAGAAGACAAAATAAAAAAGAAGAAAAAAGAAAAAAGAAAAAAGAAGACAAAAGAAAAAAGTAAAAAAAAAAAAGAAGACAAAAGAAGACAAAAGACAAAAATAGACAAAAGAAGACAGAAGAAGACAAAAGAAGAAAAAGAAGAAAAAGACAAAAAAAGAAAAAAGGAAAAAAGGAAGACAAAAGAAGACAAAAAAGAAAACAATAGATTAAAAAAGACAAAAAAGACAAAATAAAAAAAGAAGACAAAAACGAAAGACGAGGAGAAGGAAAAAAAGACAAATAAATAGAGACAAAGAACCAGACGAGAAAATAAAATAGAGATAAATTAACAATGAACGAAACAGAACGAAGAGACAGACACAGAGAGACACAGAGAGACAGAGAAAGAGAATTAGGGGAATCAGAAATGAGATGAAGACGACGAAGGAAGCGAACACGGTTAATTAAAAGGAGGAGGAAGAAGAGGAAGAGGAGAAAGAGGAGGAAGAGGAGAAAGAGGAGGAAGAGGAGAAGGCGGAGCAATCAACAGAGAGAATAAACCAAAAGGAGAAGCAAGCGAGAATGAAATAAGTTAGAACCGAATGAAAGGCAAAGGGCGGAAGGAACAAATAAAGAGCCAAGGGAGAAGAAAGGAGGAGGAGGAGGGAGAGAGAGCAATAACGTGATAAACGGAGGAGAGATTAAGAGAACGAAAGAGGGGAAGGACGAGGGAGAGAAAGAGAAGAGAATTGAATTACGAGGAAAATAATGTACAGTGCTTACGACCAAATGAGAGAGAGAGAGAGAGAGAGAGAGAGAGAGAGAGAGAGAGAGAGAGAGAGAGAGAGAGAGAGAGAGAGAGAGAGAGAGAGAGAGAGAGAGAGAGAGAGAGAGAGTGAGAGAGAGAGAGAGAGAGAGAGAGAGAGAGAGAGAGAGAGAGAGAGAGAGAGAGAGAGAGAGAGAGAGAGAGAGAGAGAGAGAGAGAATCAGAAGAACAAGAAAAACAAGAACAAGAACAAAAAAAACGAAAAAAAGAACAAAAAGAAAAAAAACGGTTCTGAGAGAGAGAGAGAGAGAGAGAGAGAGAGAGAGAGAGAGAGAGAGAGAGAGAACAAAAAGAACAAGAAAACAAGGAAAACAAGAACAAGGTCAAGAAAAACAAGAATAAGAACAAGAAAACGAAACAAAAGTACAAGAAAAAGAAAAAAAACGGTTCTGAGAGAGAGAGAGAGAGAGAGAGAGAGAGAGAGAGAGAGAGAGAGAGAGAGAGAGAGAGAGAGAGAGAGAGAGAGAGAGAGAGAGAGATAATACCCCGTACAAAAAGGGTTAGCTTAGGGATATTAGACTCTTTGTAGACTGTTATCATGGGATTATCCTAAATCTCTTTGTAGCCCTCCTTCTCCCCCCCCCTTCCCCCCTCCCCCCTTCCCCTTTACCCTTCCCTCCCTCCCTTTAGCTTACCCATATCTCACTCATCCCCTAACCTCCCTTGCCTCCTTACCTAACCCTGAACCCCTTACCCTAACCTGTCTTCCTTTTCCCCTTATACCTTATACCTGTTCTTCCTTTTTCTCTTTTCTTTCTTTCTTTTCTTCTTTCTTTACTTCCTTTTTTTGCTTCCTTTTCTGTCTTCCTTTGTTTCTTTTCTTTCCTCTTTTCTCCCTTCTTTCCTTCATTCATTCATTCCTAAGCATCCTTTCTTTCTTGCTTCCTTTCTTTCTTTCTTTCTTTACTTCCTTTTTTCCTTCCTTCAGTCCTTCATTCACTCATTCATTCCTTTCTTTCTTTCTTTCTTCTTTCCTTTCTTACTTAACTTCCTTCCTTCCTTCCTTCCTCCCTCCCTCCCTTCCTTCCTTCCTTCCTTCCTCCCTCCCTCCCTCCCTTCCTTCCTTCCTTCCTTCCTTCCTTCCTTCCTTCCTTCCTCCCTCTCCTACCTATAACTATTGTAACCTTTATATATAGTGTTGAAACCTATTTATATTACAATCTATTAATAAACTCAATAACGTAGTCTATCTTACGTCATAAATGTTACGAATATGAACTCCGAGGCCACGCGCAGCTATAGCGTAAACACACACACACACACACACACACACACACACACACACAGACACACACACCATTAACAAGACCAGAAAGTAATCTACCCACCACACTCTCTCTCTCTCTCTCTCTCTCTCTCTCTCTCTCTCTCTCTCTCTCTCTCTCTCTCTCGCAGCATCTTCTCTCACTTCATTGGGATGCAAACAGCGGCTCATTAAACGAGAAGACCAGGTGTGTTGTGTTACCTGCAGGAGGAGGAGGAGGAGGAGGAGGAGGAGGAGGAGGAGGAGGCGGTAGGTGAGACTGAAGAGGTGTTTATGAGGTGGGAGGAGTGTGAAGGATGTAAAGAAGGAAGGAAGGAAGGAAGGAAGGGAGGGAGGAAGGAAGGAAGGAAGGAAATAAAGGAAGGAAGTATGAGGAGAAGGAGAAGGAGGAGGAAGTAAGTGAAGGAGGAATAAAGAAGGATGAAGGTAAAAACAAAGGAAGGAAATGAAGGAAGGAAGGAAAGGAAAAAGGAAGAAAAAAGTAATACAAAGAATTATATTTTACAGAGTCGAAAACAAAAAAAGAAATACAACAAACGTGAGGAGAAAGCAAAAAGGAAGAAAAGAAGAAAAATACAAATACAGAAGAAAGGAACGGACAGACAGACAGACAAGCCGCTCTAGAATGGCAAGAGGAAAGGGAGTGCAGGAGGAGGAGGAGGAGGAGGAGGAGAGGAAGGACAGAAAAGGAGATGAGGGAGAACAGGTTTGCCATTTAAAGGAGGCGAGAGGAGATGAGAAGAGGAGGTGAGGGGAGGAGAGTGACGGGGAGGGAGGAGGGAGGTAAGGGGAGATGGAGGAGGAGGAGGAGGAGGAGGAGGAGGGAGGAGGAAAGAGGACGGGAAATGAAGATGAGTTCCAGAGTTACCGAGAGAGAGAGAGAGAGAGAGAGAGAGAGAGAGAGAGAGAGAGAGAGAGAGAGAGAGAGAGAGAGAGAGAGAGAGAGAGAGAGAGAGAGAGAGAGAGGATGGCAAACAGTAAACAAATGAAACAAAAAACAGTAACAGGTTAACAAAGGCGTAAGTTATCGCGAAACTTTAACAATAAACAAAACAACTCATTTAACTTTCCATGTCACACACACACACACACACACACACACACACACACAGGTAGACAATCAATTAAGACAAACGCAGGTGAGATGTCCATGTAATCAAGAAACAACAACAACAACAACAACAACAACAACAACAACAACAAACAACAACAACAAGATTCAACCAGGATAATACTAGTAAGGACCCCCCTCCCCCTCCCCCTTCCCTACCCCCTACCCCCTTTGGACTGGGTTGGACTGTTAAGGGGTTCGAACCGAGGGTATTCGGGGTCTTAGGAGTGGCCTGAGAGTGAGGCTGACATAGAATCGGAGAAAAGGACTGAGAGAGGGGCTCGGTCTTGGTCTGGGTCTCGGGTTCCGTCGTGGCCTCCGAAATCTCCTGGCCTGGGTCTCGAGTTGGTGACGTCACAAGAGGAGTCGGAGTTTCAGGTTTTCAGTGCATTGATGTGTTGTACTTTTACCCGATATTGACAAAGTACCGGATTATACCTAAGAAAACTGAGCCTACCCTCGTGGTCATGATACACTGCTGCATATCATGATCATAAGTTTATTACAGTAAGAATACACTTATATCAAGATTATAGAAAGAAAATGAAAGTGTATACACATTTTGTCTTCATTCTTTTGCTTCAACTCGCTGCAATTTTCATGGTTTTGCTCGCATTGAATTTTGAGCCACTGTTTCGATAGTGTCACATTTTTTCCCCGAGTTCTTTTGGCACGCAGCAAGGGCCGGTAATGAAAAAAAAAATAGCTGGTCATAATTGCCTAAAGTAAAACTACTGCAAAAGGAATGATGAGTCTCTCCCGTCAAGGCGCCAGCTTACAGTTTTACTCTCTTGGCAAATTTGAAGTTACTTTACTTCCTTATCGATGCATGTTACACACTCAAGGAATCAGAAAGAATGGGTCTAGCGCACGGTTGCCAGATTATCGTACTCAGAGCCGCGTACTTACCGGTTTCTGGCCCACAACTATCGCCAAGATCCACCAATAATTAATCTTTAAACGATAACCATATATGAAGGCAGTTATTTGGGTAATGGAAGCAAACATGAGAACCAGAGTACGACAATCTGGAAACGTTGGACCGTCACTCTGGGGCAAAGTTGCCAGACTGTCGTACTCAGCCTCTTATATTTACCGACTTCTGACCCAAAAACTGTCTCGTGAACCCCAATAAGGAGATTCACTTATAATTATCGTTAAAATAGTTAATTCCTGATGTTTCTTGGCAATGGTTAGGCGTCAGAAGCCGGTAAATACTATGCTCTGAGTACGATAATCTGGCAACGGTGTTCTGGGGTTGTCTGAGGCTTGGTCTAACGCTTCAGCTGTGGTTTGCGAGGCACGTTGAGGCGGACGAGTAACCGACGCAACTTAATCCGAACCTCCACGTCGCGGTAATTGATGCGGGCAAGACGAAGGCGCGGCGACCCCTCTTCATTGGATCCTCTTACCCCACACCACCCCCAGCACCCTTTATGACCACCCCCCTCAGACCCCCTCCTCCCCCACCCCTCCCCCTCCTCCCCCGTCCAGCGCGCCCCCACGGAGAGCCCCAGCAAGCGCCTGAGAAAGACCTTCGCCTCGGGGGCCAGACAGGGACTCAGGGACAGAGGGTGGGCGAGGAGGCGCGTCGGCTGCACCCACGCCACCCTCACCTTTGGAACCCACGCCCGCCCAGCCCACGCCCGCCGAACCCACGCCCGCCGAACCCACGCGCCCAGACGATGACGACCCACAACCATGATGAAGTTGGAAAAAGATTCGAGAGAGAGAGAGAGAGAGAGAGAGAGAGAGAGAGAGAGAGAGAGAGAGAGAGAGAGAGAGAGAGAGAGAGAGAGAGAGAGAGAGAGAGAGAGAGAGAGAGAACAATTCCTCCCACGTGTCGAAATAAACACAGAAGAAATAAAGAAAACAATCAAAACCCTTCAAGCACTCACAGGTAAGGTAAGAACACTCCTTACCTGTATCGTTAAGAGTCTACATCGATCAGGGCAACAGGTAGGTGAGGGGCAATTAGCATCAACAGGTAGGCGAGCCATTAACCTTCCTCGGTGAATAATGTTCTACCTGAGTTAACGACCAGGTGATCAATTATTTATATTAGTGTGTCGGTTTACCTCTCTCTCTCTCTCTCTCTCTCTCTCTCTCTCTCTCTCTCTTTTATCTCTGTCTCTCTATCTCTACACCCTCTCTCTCTCTCTCTCTCTCTCTCTCTCTCACACACACACACACACACACACACACACACACACACACACACACACACACACACACACACACACACACACCAGAAGCTTTAATATTACATAAACCCAAAACTTAATGGCGCGTGAAATAGGAAAATGGGGAAGGGTAGTTAATCGTGGTGACGGAGGAGGAGGAGGAGGAGGAGGAGGAGGAGGAGGAGGAAGAAGAGTTGATAAAAAAAGCTCCCCCATATCTCAAAACTAATCAAATGACAAAGCATTCCATTCATCTTTATTATTATTATTATTATTATTATTATCATTATTATTATTATTATTATTGTTCGTGCTCTTGAAAATAAAGGAAAAAATCACGAGGTTGCTGAATTGCGAGACTCCGGCGACTATTTCTTAATCATTTAGTCACCCGTGAAATTGGAAAATGGAGAGAGAGAGAGAGAGAGAGAGAGAGAGAGAGAGAGAGAGAGAGAGAGAGAGAGAGAGAGAGAGAGAGAGAGAGAGAGATTAATAAGTGAGCATCAGGAAAATTAGGTTACAAATAAAATGAAGGACAAAAAGAGAGAGAAAGGGAAAGGAAAAAAAGAAAACGGGAGGAGGGGGAGGAGGAGGAGGAGGAAGAGAATGATGAAGGGAAAGAGAGGAAGCAAAGTAAGAGAGTTTTGTAGCCTACTGAAGGGAAGGGAAGGGAAAGGATGAGAAGGGAAGGAAAGGTAGGGAAGGGAAGGGAAGGGAAGGGAAGGGGAGGGAGGGAGGGAGTGGAGGCGGAGGAAAACGAGGAAACAGGAAAATGAGAAGGAAGGAACATGCAGCTGTCAGTGAAGAGAGAGAGAGAGAGAGAGAGAGAGAGAGAGAGAGAGAGAGAGAGAGAGAGAGAGAGAGAGAGAGAGAGAGAGAGAGAGAGAGAGAGAGAGAGAGAGAGAGAGAGAGAGAGAGAGAAACAAGAGAAAGACTAGAAAAGGGGAAAAACCGCAACTAAAAAAAAACAAAGAAAAAACAAACAAAGAAAAAAATAAACAAAAAAAACAAAACATCGAAAAAAAATAAACAGAGAATGAGGAAGAAAAAAAGAGCGTGTGTGTGTGTGTGTGTGTGTGTGTGTGTGTGTGTGTGTGTGTGTGTGTGGCGTGAGGGGAAGGAGTCAGTTGAGAGGAAATTTACACCGCCAGTTTCAAGAAAGTGACCCCATCTCCCCTCTCCCCAGCTGACCACTTTCCCACGATCCCCTCTCCCCCTCCCCCTCCCCACTAGCCGCTGAGGGGAGGCTGAGGGGAGCGAGGGGAAGAGTGGAAATTAGCATGCTTGGGTTTACTAATAAGGAGGATAAGTGAGAAAGGATACGAGGGGAGACGAGGGGAAGATTGTGTGTATTACGAAAGGCGAGGGGAAAGGAGAAGGAATATTAGGGAGAGATATGAGGGTTAGTGAAAGGGTAAGTGATAAAGGGAAAAAAGGGGAAACAAGGGGAAGATTTGGTATATTAAGAAAGGGCCGAAGGGAAGGGAGGAAGGATATTAGGGAGAGACATATGGGTTAGTGAAAGGGTATGTGATAAGGGTAACTGGTTACTGATAAGGGGAAGAAAGGGGAAACAAAGGAAAGATCTGGTAATATTACTGCATGGTGCGCATCAAATATATTTAGTATAAACAAACTTAACGAATCTAATAAAACTATATCCAACTTTGTAGCTTATGACACACTTGTGAGACCAACACTGGAGTACTGCCACACGGTTTGACCATCCAAGGGCTCAATGCAAACCAGCTAAGAATCGTGTGAACAGGATATTGGGTTGCATTTAAAGGAACGTAAACAACAGTACCGCCGAAATGATCCTCAAGTTATATTTTGCATTATTTTGACGCCATCTTGACTACGCGGTTCAGTTCTGGTCACCTTACTTTTATTAACAACAAAGGAAGAAGCTCAAGGGCAACAAAAAGACAGTGTAGAAAAAGAAAGCCCGCTAACCACCGCTCATATAAAAGACGAAGTAAAGAGAAGCCAAAAGAGAGGTCAATTTCGGGTGGAGAGTGACAAAGGATGATTCACGACAGATTAGGTTCTCTTCTCATGTCGGTGGTAATTATCAAAAGCTGGTTGTTTTATGGTTGCGTGGCTCAAGAGGGTGGTTGTTATGTATGGTTGAGAGAAATAGAGAAAGGGAAAGAGAGAGAGAGAGATAGGGACATGTTGTATTAGGTTCTGTTACGTAGATGGGTACACATAGATACGGACTGATAGACTGACCAACTGAAGAAGATAACATGTACAGAAAAACAAATATATGAAGAAAAGCAAAGACAAGTAAGTAAATTGACCTCTCTTTTGGCCATTCTTTACTTTTGTCTATTATGGGAGCGGTGAGTAGCTGGCTTTTCTCTCTCTCTCTCTCTCTCTCTCTCTCTGCACTCTTTTTGTTGCCCTTGAGCTGTCTCCTTTGCCGTAAAAAAAAATATACAGACGAATTAATAAACAAAAAAAAAATATATGATCCAACTGATACAAAGGGACTGACATAGCAAGCAAACAGCAACATCAGGGTTCCAGATCTTTTACTTACCAAACAGACATAATAACCAACAGTCCCCTTCCTTCACGCCTCCCTCCCTTCAACACTCACCTGAAACAAAGAGAAAAGAAAAAGTTTAATCACCGGCACTTCTCAACGATTAACTTACACCTAAAAGAGTTAAGCCGTAGCGGAGGCCATTCAACCCCTTCATCAGAGCTTACAAGAGGTGATAAGGGGTTACGACAGGTGATAAATGATGCTGAGAGGAGATTAGAGAAGAGAAGATGCTGGGATGAAGAGTGAAAGTATTAATGTGAGGAGAAGAAGGGAGACAAAAATGAGGGATGCTGAGGGAGATGAAAGATAAAATGATGCTGAGAGGAGATTAGAGAAGACAAGATGCTGGGATGAAGAGTGAAAGTATTAATGTGAGGAGAGGAGGGAAGACAAAAATGAGGGACGCTGAGGGAGATGAAAGTTAAAATGAAGCTGAGAAGAGATTAGTGAAGATGTGAGATGCTGGGATGAAGAAAGAAGGCATGCAAGTGAAGAAAGGAAAGATAAGGGAAGATAAAGAAATACTGAGTGAAATGACAAGATGAAATTAGGGGAGATAAGAGATGCTGGGATGAGGAGAGAAAGCAGAGAGATAAGAAATGGAGAGAGGCTGGGAAATAAGAGATGCTGAGGGAGATGACATAAGATAAAATGACCTGAACCCAGCATCCTACCCGAGGATTAACATCGCCCTTGCCCTCACCGCCTTCTGGAAGAATCCGCCCCTTCGTCCACCCCGACACCACCACACTGCGCTCCATCCCACCCAACCCCTCCCATCACCCCCACCTTTCCCAGAGACAAGTCTGACCCCCGTTTTCCATCTCCATTCTCTTTTTTGTACTTGTTCTCGTTAGCGAAATTTACTTAAATGTACTTCTAAAATGTAAATTCTCAGCTTGACGGCTACTGAACTTGAATAAACCGTATATTATTATTATTATTATTATTATTATTATTATTATTATTATTATTATTATTACACACACAAGCATTGATATTTGGATTTTTCTTTTTTTTTTTTACATTTTCCCATGCAACCATTGTATGAAAAGGCCATTAAAAATCACTTCATTATTTCCTGCACGCTTCATTAATTTCGCTAATTGCTGTTCGAATAAAATTATCTTGTTTTTTTATTATTTTTTTGTTTGTGTTTATTTTCTCATTACTAATTTTCGTGTGAGTGTTTCCCTTAGGTTGTTCATCTCTCTCTCTTAACGACAATTTTAATATCACTCATTTTATACTCAGATACTTTCCCTGATTTTTTTTGTTTTTTCTTTTCATTTCTAATTAATTATCATCAAATATGTTTCGTTCTGTATTTTCTGTTTCTTATTCTTTTTGTCATATTTTCATTATAAATCACTAAGGAATTTTCATTATGCTAAGTTTTCTCTTCTAATCTCATCTCTTTTCTACTTTTTTTGGCTAATTTTTATTCTGCAATTCTTTTTTCTGTATTTGTTTTACTTTTATTATAATTTTCCTTACTTTTTTCCTACATGCTTCAATGTTTTTCCTTTCTCCCGCTCAAACTCTACCTTATCTCTCCATTCATATTGCTTTCATTTCTTTCCTCCCTTCTTCCTTCCCTTCTCTCCTCCCTTATTCATCCTTTCCCCTTCCGCTCCCTTCTCTTCTTTACTTCCTTCCTTTCTTTCCTTCCTTCGTCTATTCCTTCTCGTTCCTCTCTCCCTCTTTCCTTTCTCCATCTTTTCCCTCTTTTATTTCCCTCCTTCTTATCCCCCTTCCTTCGTCTATTCCTTCTCGTTCCTCCCTCCCTCTTTCCTTTCTCCATCTTTTCCCTCTTTTATTTCCCTCCTTCTTATCCCCCTTCCTGCTGCATATTAACAGTCTTCATTATCTATTCTTCATCTTCCTCCTCACAAAGGCGGGAAGGAACTCAATCACCCCAGACGCCGCAGGTGAGAAGACGCTAATTACACTCTCAAATTACCTGCCCATCCTCATAATATTGACTGACTTGCTTAATTACTGGGCCTTTTTTGTATTTATTTTATTCAGGTGGTGTAGCAAAGAAGGTGGAAAGAGGTGGAGATGAATAACAGGAGGAGGAAAGGGAAGGAAGGAAATG
>NC_066538.1:4004925-4019925 GCF_024679095.1 Eriocheir sinensis
GAGGAAAAAGAGAGAATTGTAGATGGGGGGAAGAAGGGGAAGGGAAGAGGGAAGAAGGGGAGGAGAGAAAGATGAAAATTAATATAAGAAAAAATAGTTGAGAAAGGAGAGAGATGGGATGGAGGGGAGGGGTGGAGGAAAGAGAAGGAAGAGGGGAGGGGAGGAATGGAAGGGGGAGAGGGGATGGAAAAGTAGGGAGGTAATGGGAAAGAATGGCTGAGGAGGGAAAGAGAAAAGAAAAGATGGGATGGAGGGGGAGGGGGGGAAGGAAAAGAGTAGCGAAGAAGGGGAGGGGGAGGAAATGGAAGGGGGAGAGGGAAGGAAAAGTAAAAAGGTAATATGAAAAAGAATGGCTGGCGAGGGAAAGAGAAAAGAAAAAGATGGGCTGGAGGGTGGGGAGGGGTGGAGGAAAGAGAAGGAAGAGGGGAGGGGAGGGGGGGAGAGGAAGGAAGAAGTAGGGAGGAATATGAAAAGAATTTAAGAAGGGAAAGAGAAAAGAAAAAGATGGGATGAAGGGTGGGGAGGGGGGGAAGGAAAAGAGTAGCGAAGAGGGGGAGGGGGAGGAAATGGAAGGGGGGAGAGGGGAAGGGAAAAGTAGGGGGGTAATATGAAAAAGAATGGCTGGCGAGGGAAAGAGAAAAGAAAAAGATGGGATGTAGGGTGGGGAGGGGGGGAAGGAAAAGAGTAGCGAAGAGGGGGAGGGGGAGGAAATGGAAGGGGGGAGAGGGGAAGGAAAAGAGGGGGTAAGGAAGAATGGCTGGCGAGGGAAAGAGAAAAGAAAAAGATGGGATGGAGGGGAAAAAGGGGGAACGGGGTGCACCTCCTCCTCTTTTTATTACGTGCCAGCCTTTAACGCCGGTAGGCTTTCTTGAGGGGCCTGGATGGTAGTCGGCCCCAGCCTGTCATCACGCAGGCAAATGTTTTACAGTGGCGCCATCTTTTCTTGGCTCATGCTGCCCCCCGGAGCTCGTTCTTGATTCACTTGGACGGTTTCCTCTAGAGTCCGGGTTGATGGGTGGTCTTCAGGACAGCATGTGGGTAGTCTTAAGCCACTCGGCGGTGACTGAAGAATCCCAGGTGGTAGCGGCGGATTCGAACCCGCGTCGTCCATCACGCGGTGAATACGGGTCCCGCACGCTAACCACTCACCCACCGCCTACCCTTATATAGGAAGAAGAGGAGGAGGAGGAGGAGGAGTGAGGGAAAACAAAAGGCAAAAAAGAGTTAGAGGAAGGTTAGGAATAGTAGCAAAGTAGCGAGATGAAAATAAAATAAGAAGAGTAAACAGTAAAAAGAAAAAAATTGAATGCTATGGAGAAAGAGAAAGAGGATAAAATAAAATAAAAAGAAGAGGAAGGACAAGATGATGCGGCCAAAAAAGAGGAAGAGGATAAAAAGCAAGAAAACAAGAGCCTGAGCAATAAAAGGGAGAGTAAAAAAGGCAGGTAAGAGGACAGGTGTAAACGCCCCGAGACACTTCACGACGCAAAAGTTAAGGTACACACGCCCAAACTTTGTCCTCGCGACGCACACACGCACGCACACGCACTCTCTCTCTCTTCTCCTTTCATCTTCATTTCCTTTTCTTTCTATTATTTTCCTTCCCTCTCCATCCTTTCCTCTCCTCTCCATTTCTTTCTCTCTCCTTAAATGTCCTCCCTTCATCTTCCTTTCTTTCCCTCCTTTCTTTCTATCCGTCCCCTTCAGTTCTATTTCACCTCCTACATTTCTTTTCCTTCCCTTCCTTTTCTTTTTTCTCCATTTCTTTTTTATTAATTCCCCTTTCTTTCCTTCTCTCCCTTTTCTTCCCTCTCCTTAATGTCCATCCCTCCCTTTCCCTCCCTTTCCTCTCGCTTCTTTCCTTTATTTTCCTTCCCTTCCCTCCCTTCTCTTCCTTTCCTTTCCTTCCCTTCCTATATTTCCCATTCCCTCCCCTTCTTACCTTTATCGGAGTGATGGGAATGAATGAAGACTTGGTGGGGAGATGATGGGGAGGTGATGGGGAGGCTTGACTACGGGGAGTTTGGTCTTTTCTAAGCACCTTTAAGTCCTCTCCCCAGTCTCCTCCCCTCCCCTGGTGTTCCGGGTTGCACTGATAAGCTTTTCTGGTAACATTGTTTTTCAATTTTTCAGTAAGAGTTCGGTAAAAGGATTTTTTTCTGGTAACACTGGTTGGTTTGGTTTGTTTCGCTTTGGTTTGGTAACACTGCTTTGGTTTGTTTGTTTATTTTTTCACAACACTTCACAACCGCAACACTTGACCGCACGCAAAACACGCAAGACTAACGCACTCAACACTTCAAAACCGCAATACAGCAAGACTTTAACACACGCAACACACGCAAGACTAACGCACGCAACACTTCAAAACCGCAATACAGCAAGATTTTACAGCACGCAACGCACGCAAGACTAACGCACGCAACACTTCAAAGCCGCAACACAGCAAGACTTTCCCGCACGCAACACCACAAATCCCAACACACACAAGGCCTTACCGCACGCAACACTTGATAACCGCAACACACGCAATACTTTACCGCACGCAGCAATAAACACTATCATAGGCAACACATTACCGCACGCAACGCACGCAAAATTACCGTACGCAAAACTTCACGACCGCAGCACACGCAATGTTATGCCGCACGCAACACTCAAGAACCGCAACACACGTGACCTAACATGAAGTAACATTTGAAAGCAGCAACGCACGCAACGCTAACCGCACGCAACACTCGCAACATATCAAAATTCCCGCCATCACATTCCCAACGCAACACTCACAAGACACTCGTGAATTCGCAACACGCGCAACACAAGTGCCTGGAGCCGAGAGTTCCCTACCTCGCCACCACCACGGGCTGACCTGCAACACAAGAGAAACACAAATATTAAACACAATAGAAAGCACGTAGTTAAAATAAAATAACAATACAAAAGAAACACAAATATTAATCGTAACAAAAAAAAATATAAGAAAAAAAACAATGATAAACAGGAATATTCACTCTACGAACACAAACAAAGAAGAAGAGAAGAAGAAGAAGAAGAAGAGGAAGAAGAAGCACAAGAACAAGAAAAAAAGAAGAAATAAAGATGAAAACACAAAGGAAAATAAAAGATAAATAAAGAAAGACGAAGAAAGAAGAGAAGGATGGAAAAATAAGTAAAAAAGAAGGAAATAAATAAATCAGAGAGAGAGAGAGAGAGAGAGAGAGAGAGAGAGAGAATTCAAATACCGCTGACGTGGGAGACTACAATGAAGGATGATATCATGCACTGTTAAGTCTCTCCCTCTTGATTGATTGCTCTCTCTCTCTCTCTCTCTCTCTCAGGTGGTCAAAATTTATAACAAAACTCGAATGAGGAAAGGAAGGGGGAAGGAGGGAGGGAGAAGTGGAGGGAAAGGAAGAAAGGATTGACTAGCGAAATTGTGGAGGAAGGGAGGGAGGGACGGAGGGAGAGAGGTAGAATTAAGGAAAGAGGAAGATAACAGTTAGAAAATTGAGAGAAAGTAAAGAATAAAGGTGAAAATACGAACTTAAGCACTCGTAAAATTGTGTCGTACAAGTATTAAGAAACTCTTGTACAAACGCATATAGTACTTGGATCCACGCCTACAAAACGTTCACACTAACCAAACACTTCTGACAACTCGGTAAGCAGGTGACAGGTATCATTATTATTCTTGATAGGAGCTGCTTGCATTTTTTATTTATTTTTTACAGCAAAGGAGACAGCACAAGGCACACACAAAAAAAGGAAACAATAAAAAAAAGCCCGCTACTCGCTGCTCCTGTAAAGAATCCAAAGAGGTGGCCGAAAGAGAAGAGGTGCTGAAAGAAGGTAACAGACTAACGGACGAAAAAATATAACCTCAAGAATAACAAGAGCAAGTAAGCAACATGTAACAGCTTAGAGGCAACAATCATAAGGGGCTGTTACACTGGGCAAATTTTCCGTGGATCTTCAGTCAAACCACGATTTCCGCTGGCGTGGTTCTCATATTTCCGTGGTTTTCTGACGTGTCCACGATCTTCCAAAGCTACGGTGGATTTCACTGAAGGACGACGGTATTACTCATCATCATCATCATCATCAGTAATAACAAGAAACAAATGAGTACCTCGCTAGCGGAAATCGTGGTGTGACTGAAGACCCACGGAAAATTTGCCCAGTGTAATAGTCCCCCCTTTACTTACACATTATTTGGACACTCTCGACATACCCACTAACAAGGCGGTGCTATCCAACAGGGCGTGACGGGCGAGAGTCGTATTAAGGGAAAGCGAGGAAAATCAATCGACGAATTTAAAGAGAACAGGTTTTCAAGGAGACACACACACCTGCAAGAATTGAGAGTCAGGTGTGATTTAGGATACACCTGAGAGAGGAAAGAGGTTGAATTTCTGTCACCTATTGTTTTGCGGTGTTCGTTTCTGGTATCTATTGTTTTATATAGAGATAGATAGATAGATAGATAGATTGTTGATAAGTAGATAGATAGATAGATAGATCAATAGATAGATAGATAGATAGATAGATAGATAGATAGATAGACTGATAAATAAATAAATAAATAAATAAATAAATAAATAAATAAATAGATAGATAGATAGATAGATAGATAGATAGATTGATAAATAAATAAATAAATAAATAAATAGATATATAAATAAATAAATAGATAGATAGATAGTTAGATAGATAGATAGATAGATAGACAGATAGATGGTAAGAATATTCATACGTTTAAATTTGCTTCGAATATTTATACGGTTAATAGATTGGTTAGGAAATGTATAGAAACTTAGGTTATTCATTCTCTCTCTCTCTCTCTCTCTCTCTCTCTCTCTCTCTCTCTCTCTCTCTCTCTCTCTCTCTCTCTCTCTCCGGTTGCCAAAATTCACGCTGAACTAAGTATATGACATTCAAAAGAGGAGGAGGAGGAGGAGGAGGAGGAGGAGGAGGAGGAGGAGGAGGAGGAGGAGGAGGAAGAGGAGAAGAAAGGGTCCAGGTTTGAGCGTCCATCACAGGAAGGGAAGAGAAGAAAGGAACGCGGAGAGAAAGAGGGAGGGAGGAAGGGAGAGAAGATTGAGGGATGTGAGGTGGAAAAGAAGGGAGGGAGGGAGGGAGGGAGGAAGAAGCGGAGGAAAAGGATGTGAGTGAAAGGAAAAAACTGGGATGATAAATGGTGAGTAAAGGAGGAGGAGGAGGAGGAGGAGGAGGAGGAGGAGGAGGAGGAGGAGGAGGAATGAACAACGCCCTAATCGTTCATTTAGACACGGAGGAATTGCAAACCACAGTGGAGGAAAGGAGGGAGAGAAGGAGGAAAGAAGGGAGAGAGAGGGAGAGAGAAAGAGGTATGAGAGAGAGAAGGGAAAGAGGGTGATAAAAAGAAGAGGTGAGGTAATGAGGACGGGAGAGGAAGGGAGAAGGAGGGAAGGAAGGTAGAAAACAAAGAAGAGAAAATTGAGTGGATGGTGGAAGGCAAGGGAGAAGGGAGGGAGAGGTGGAGGGGAAGGAAGGAAGGATTGACTAGCTAAATTGTGGAGGTAGGGAGGGAGGGACGGAGGGAGAGAGGCAGAATTAAGGAAAGAGGAAGATAACAGATAGAAAATTGAGAGAAAGCAAAGAATAAAAGTAAAAATACGAACTTAAGGAGGCTGTAGGAGGCAAAAATATGAGAAAAAATGAAGAAAAAAGGAAGAGAACAGGAGGGAGAGAAAAGAGGCAAAAATATGGAAGGAAAAAGGAAAAAGGGAGAGAACAAGAGGGAGAGAAAACAGGCAAAAATATGAAAGAAGAAAGGAAAAAGGAAGAGAACAAGAGGGAGAGAACAGAAGAAAGTGAATAAATGAAAGCGAAAACACAGAAGAAAAGGAGGGAGAACAAATGATAACAATGAATAACAATAACAATAACAACCAAACAAATAAATAACACAATGAAACAAATTAAACAACAAAAAAAAACAATCGCGTCATCAAAATCCAGACCCACTCACATTAATTAAACACGTCATTAACACCAATAATAAAAAACAAGGAAAATAACATCAACAAACAGGTAATTACACACACACACACACACACACACACACACACACACACACACTCAGGTAAACACTAATGATACCTGTTCTGGGAGACGTTTTTTTTTATATATATTATTTATTTTTTTTAAGCTATTTTTTTACATTTTTATATTTATTTTTAGTTGGGGTTTTTTCAATCGTGTATATTTTTTTTTCTTTTACTCTTTTTTATTCCTTTTTTCTAATTCTAGTTTTTTTCTATATTCGACTTTTTTATACATTTTTTTTTTAGTTGTGTGTTTCAATCGTGTATATTATTTTTTTCTTCTACACTTTTTATATTTTTTGTTTTATTTTCTAATTCTATATTGTTTTTCTTTCGACATTTTTTCCTACATTTTCTCTATCTCTTATCGTACATTAATTTATCATTCTACATTGCCTATTTTCTTATCTTCTTATATTTTTCTCTACTCTACATTCCTCATTTATTTTCATCTAACCTTATTTTTCATCGTACATTCCTTATTTTTTCCATTCTATTCAATCTTTCTTCTACATAGCTTTCTTTTTTAATTCAATAGTTTTTCTTAGTAATCCATCAAGCCTTGTTATCGTAATCATACATTGTTCTTCCTTTCATCATAATCAATCAATCGATCAATCAATTTCTTTACTCGCTCTAATAGCAGGTGAAGAGGAGAGTGTTTAATAAGAGGGAGAAGAAGAGGGAGGGAGGAAGCAAGAAACGGTGATGAAGAAGGCGGAGGAGGAGACTGAGGAGGAAGAGGGGGATAAATTAAGACTGAATGAGATGATAGGCGGAGAAAAAAGAGGAGTAAGGAAGGAGTAGACGGAGGAGGAGGAGGAGGAGGAGGAAGAGGGGGATAAATTAAGACTGAATGAGATAATCGGAGACGGGAAAGGACAGGAAGGATGAGAAAGGAGGAGGAGGAGGAGGAGGAGGAGGAGAAGGAAGACAGGTAGGAAAAGGAGGAGAGGGAGGAGTTAGGGACCAGATGAAGAGAGGGAAGAGAGCCGAAGACTATATCACAGAAGAGGGAGGAGAGGGAATGTTAATCAAGAGTAAGAGAAAGCAGCAAAGGAAAGTAGAGAAGAAAAAGGGAAGAAAAGAAAAGATAAGAGGAAGAAAAAGGGAAGATAAAGGGAAGATAAAGGGAAGAAAAGGGGAAGAAAAAGGGAAGAAAAGGGAAGATAAAGAGAGGATAAGAGAAAGGAGAGTGAGGGACGCTTTCACAGTTTTTTTGTTTGTTTTGATAGCTAGCAATGGATGGGATCGACGCTATAGTATTCCACGTGAAACTGGCCTATGGGTGAGTGGCGGCTGCAGAGGGAGCGAGAGGTGTTGAGAGTGTGTGGTAAGGTGCGTGGCTAGGTTAACCCCGCTGCCCCCACTACCCCATCGGACAGTTTTAAGTGGAAATTCTATACCGGCGATCACCGGCCCTAAATCAGTACAAGAAAAAAAGTGACTATATTTAGTAAAAGAGAAAGAATGTGTAATAAAGATAGTGAGTGTTTAGCAAAAGGATATACAAGAAAATAATAAAGAGGAGTAAATATGAGATGAAGATAGAAGTTATATCAAGAAAAGGAGAAACAGGCATAAAAAATAAGAGATGGAAGCGAAGAAAGAAAGAAAGGGAAGTTATATAGAAAAAATAAAAAAGAAAGAAGAGAGCACAAGAGATAAGAGAGAGGAAGGAAAAGTATTTGAAAAGCAGGAGAAAATGAAACCAAGAAAAACAAGAAAAATAAATGACGAAAGAGAAAGAAAAGGTGACCATGAAAACTGGAAACGACAAAGAGACGAAACACACGAAAAAGACGGAAAAGAAATCAAAAGAGAAAGATAAGAATGCCGCAAAAAAAAGGAGAAAAAAAAGAGAGAAAAAAAAGACCTCAATCAAGACGCTAAAGAAGAAGGTTAAATCAAAAGAGAAATAAGATGACATGAAAAGTAATACCAAAAGAGTACGAGATAATTAAGAGACACAGGTAGGACAGACAGGTAGGTTGCTATATATAGGATGGGGATTGTAAGCGAGGGCGGGGTAGGAATGGAACGAAAGGAAAGATAAAAAATAATGAAAAGGAAGGTAATGAAAGGAACGGATAGGAGAAGACAGGTAGATATAGGAAAGAAGAAATATATAAGAAGGTAAAAATAAATGAAAAGAAAGGTAGGAATGAAACGGAAATTAAGGTAAAAGAAAAGGAAAGGTAAAAAATAGATGGAAAGGAAGACAAAGGTAAGTGAAAATGAAGGAGAAAATAAATGAAAAGGTGAAACTAAATGAGTAAAAGGTAAAACTAATGGATATGAAGGTAAAAGAAAATGAAAGTGAAGGTAAAAATGAATGAAAAAAGTGAAAATGAATGAAAATTAAAGTAAATCTAAATAAGTGAAAAGTGAAAGCCTGATTATAGGTTACCAGGTGAGAAGGAAAGAGATAAAACAAAAGACAAACAGACAAACAAACACACAAACACACACAAACAAACAAACACTCAAAATAAAGAAAAAGAAACAAATAAAAAGAGAGAGAGAGAGAGAGAGAGAGAGAGAGAGAGAGAGAGAGAGAGAGAGAGAGAGAGAGAGAGAGAGAAAGAAAGAGAGAGAGTTCCATCACAGGTAAGCTTCAACAAATTCACCTGGGCCGGACAAAATGAGATACACCTGAGATTACACCTGTCACACACACGTCCACCTGACCTTGATAAGAAGACGACACCCACACCTACACACGCACAAACACACGCACACACGCACACCAAAAAGAAAAAAAATCCTTCCCCTACCTTTACCTTTCCTAATTATCATCCCTGCGACCTGTTACCTGTGGGCTTATTATCCCTTTACCTGTCTACCTGTGGGCCCCTTGACCGCTCCCTTAAGTGTCGGAGCCCACCTGCCGTTGTTACCTGGTTACCGCCCTTGCCCCCTCCCTCGCACCTGTCCCCCGGTAAAGGCTCCTAATTAAGCTGTACCTCACCTGGGCGTAAGGGTCTTCATCTTATCTCTAATGGAGCTTTTTAGCGGCATGATTGTGTGTGGGGGGGGGGTGAGGAGTAGGGGAGGGGGGAGGGGGATTTGGTGGTAGTGGTGGTGGTAGTAATGTTAGTAGTAGTAGTAGTAGTAGAAGTAGATTATGTGTCGGGAAAATAAACATGGGTGGAGGTATCATTTATGTTGTAGAAGTAGTAGTAGTAGTAGTAGTAGTAGTAGTAGTAGTAGTAGTACCACCCTCCCCACCTTTCAAGGCTCTCCCCATCTCCCCATTCTCAAGTAAGTGTGATAAACGCCCCTCCCTTTCCACCCCCTCCACCTCCCCTCCTCCCTCCCCACCTCCATTACTCTCCCTAATTTATCCCCTCCCCACCCTCCTCCATCCCTCCCTCCCCCCGGCGGCTCACTTCCCAGGTAATGAATTTCTCACAGTTTTAATTTCCGGAAGACAGGTGGCCATTTGCATGTGGTAATTAAGCCCTCACCTGTCCCCGCGCGGCCAGGTAAAGACGAAGGACACGCGAGGGAGCTGTGTCAAGGTGTTATTTCTTTTATTTTAAGGTGAAGAAGAAGAGAGTTAAAGAAAAAGGAAAACGAAGAAAAAGGAAATGAATTACAGGTAAGGATGCGGCCATGACGAAGATGGTGATAGAAAAAGAAGTAAAAAAAAAGAAGGGGGTTAAAAGTAGAAAAAAACTAGTAAAATATAGTTAAAAAATGGTAAAGAAATAAGGAAGAAGTTAAAAGTAGAAAAAACTAGTAAATTATAGTTAAAAAAAGGTAAAATAATAAGGAAAAAGTTAAAAGTTGAAAAAAACTAGCAAAATATAGTTAAAAAATGGTAAGGAAATAAGGAAGAAAATTACAAAGAATAGAAAATAAATATAAAAATGATAATAAATAATAAAAAAGGACGAGAGAAGGAATGGGTTAAGGTGTTATTTTTTGTAAGGTGAAGAGAAAGTTAGAGAAGGAAAGAAATAAAAAATAGAAAATGGAGTGCTGGTAAAGATGGTGGATGAAGATGATGATGGGAAAAAATGCGTTAAGTTGAAATAGTAAAAGAGAGAGAGAGAGAGAGAGAGAGAGAGAGAGAGAGAGAGAGAGAGAGAGAGAGAGAGAGAGAGAGAGAGAGAGAGAGAGAGAGAGAGAGAGAGAGAGAGAGAGAGAGAGAGAGAGAGAATGTATAGTGTAAAAGGTTCAAAGCAGAAAGTATAAAAAAAAAATTAGAAAAATAATACGAAGAAAAAAAAGGTAGAAAGTAAAAATTAGAAAAAGGAAAATAAGTAAAAAGTAAAATATGGTTTGAAAAAGGACAAAAACGTTAAAAAGTATATAGAGAAAAATAAATAAAAACGTTAAAAAATATAAAAGAAAATGAAAAGTAAGTAAAAAATATACAAATGATAGTAAAAACAAAGAAAAAAAGATAAAGATAACTGATTCGACGTTTGCTTAATCAAAATACTACAAATTGGACTACACTAACATCAGACAGGGTAGGAAAACGTTGGGAAAGGCCTTTATGCTACCACAGACTATATAAGTAACGGCTAAAAATTATGATGATGATGATGATGATGAAGATGATGATGACGAACAGGGGTAGAAAAAGGAGAAGAGAGAAGACGAAAATAGAGATGATGATAGCGTTTCTCTGGAGCCTCAAATGATCAATCTTGTACACAGTGGGTCAAGGCTATAAATACAGGTAGAGGGACAGGTGAGAGGGGCAGGTGAGAGGGACAGAAACCCCCTACGAAAGGATACCTGGCGATGCCTTTAATCAACGCCTTCAGGTAATTATCCCTTAGAATAATTAATGAACTAAAATGATATGTATTGCCTGTCATTAGAAGTATTACTGTTTCCACGACTACTACTACTACTACTACTACTACTACTACAACTACTACTACTACTACTATTACTTACACTTAAATAATTACTTTACATTTCATTACTAACGCGAAGGGATGCTCAGATTAATTATTCGACTAACTTACTAAAACGTGTAATTAATCTGCCATTCCACGAGAGAGAGAGAGAGAGAGAGAGAGAGAGAGAGAGAGAGAGAGAGAGAGAGAGGGGAGAAGGGAGGAGAGAAAAAGAGAAAGCTGAATAATCAAGTAGTTGTAGTCTCTCTCTCTCTCTCTCGACGCAGCAACGTACAAAATTAAATTCCGCGGATTTTTTTTCTTTTTTTTTTTTTTTACATTTTCAGCGTAAAAAAAATACTTGATACTAAACATTTCCGACAGTAGCCTGCTCTCTTCCCTTCCCTTCCCTCTTCTTCTTCTTCTCTTCTTCCTTCCTTCCTTCCCTCTTCTCTTCTTTCTCTTCTTCTCTCTTCTTCTTCTTCTTCTTCTCTTCTCTTCCCTTCCTTTCCCTTCCCTTCCCTTCCCTTCCCTTCTCTTCTCTTCTCTTCTCTTTTCTTTTCTTTTCTTCTGCTCTCTTCTCTTCTCTCTCTCTCCTCTCCCCTCTCCCCTCTCCTCTTCCCTCCTCCTCCTCCTCCTTCGTATAACATAATGGAACCCAACAATAAAAATCTTGGAGAGACACAAATGTTCAACAATTTAAGAGGCGAAATATTTCTGGGATGAGGGTGCCGCCTTCACGCAAAGAGGGAGAGAGGGAGAGAGGAAGGGAGAGGAGATAAGGGAGGAGAGGGGAGGAGAGAGGGGCAGGAAGGGAGACGGGGGAGAGCTAGGTGAAGTGTATAAAAGGGAGAGGACACGAGAGGAAGGGAGGAGAGTGAAGGGAGAATAAAGAAAGGAAGAGAGAGGGAAAGTAGATGAGAAGGGAGAGGAGTAGTGGAAGGGGAGGGTGGTAGGAAGGGAGAGGGAGGGTGAGAGGGGAGAAGAGGAGGAAGGGAGGAGATACGTGAAAGGGAGGAAATGGAAATGGGGGATAAAAGGAAGGAAGGAAGGAAGGAGAAATGAAGTAGATGGAGGAGGAGGAGGAGGAGGAGGAGGAGGAGGAGGAGAAGATGAAATGGGAAAGAATAAAAGAAGAGAGAAGAGAAAGAGACAGACAGACAGACAGACAGACAGACAGACAAAGAGAGAAATAGAGAAAGGCTGCAATAAATAAGGGAATCACGGTGACTGAAGATAAAGGAGGGAAGAGAGAGAGAAAGAGAGAGGAGGGGAAAATAATTGAAAAAGGGAAGGAGGAAGAAGAGAGAGAGGACAAAAAAATATATCCTATTCCTTCTTTATCTTCCTTTCTTTTATTTTCCATCCCTTCTCTTCTCTTCCCTTCCTCTTCCTATCTTCTTAACCTCCTCCTCCTCCTCCTCCTCTTCCTCCTCCTCTCTGTTTTTCATTCCCTCTTCCCATTCTTCTCTTCTTCCTCCTCTTCATATTTTTCTTCTCTCCTTTTTCTCCCTTTTTCTTTCCTTCCCTTTCCATCTTCTTAACTCCTTCTCTCTACCTCCTTCCTTCTTATCCCTCCTCCTTCTTTTCCTCCTCTTCATTTTTTTCTCCTCTCCCTTCCTCCCTTTTCTCTTCCTTTCTTCCACTTCCCATCTTCTTAACTTCTTCTCTCTCTACCTCCTTCCTTCTTATTCCACCTCCTCCCCCTCCTCTTTCTCTCTTCCTTCCCTCCTTCCCATTCTTCTCTCCCTCCTTCTCACATTCTTCTCCTCTCCCTTCCTCCTATTTCTCTTTCTCTTTCCTCCACCTCCCATCTACAATTTTCTTCCTTCACTAGATCTCGATTCCCTCACCTCTTTTTTCTCTCTCTCTCCCTCTCTCCTCTCTTTCTTACCTGTTCACCTCTTTCTCTCTCTCTCTCTCCTCCTCTCCTCCATTTCTCACCTGTCCCTCCTCCACTCATTTATCTTCCCTCTCTCACTCCGTTTCATTTCTCTTTCTCTCCTTTCTCTCTCCACTTTTTTATTTCTCTCTCTCTCTCTCTCTCTCTCTCTCTCTCTCTCTCTCTCTCTCTCTCTCTCTCTCTCTCTCTCTCTCTCTCTCTCTGTGTTTCCTCCTCCCTCCTCCCTTCCTCTTAACTTTTTTCCCTCCTCTCCCTTTCTTTCCTCCCTTCCTTCCTACTACTCATCCTCCCTTTCCTCTCTCTCCCCTTCTCTCCCCTCCTCCTTCCTCCCTTCTCCCTCATCCTCTTAATATTTTTTCATCCCTTTCCTCCCCTCCCTTCTCTCCCTCCCTCCTCCCTTACCCTCTTAGCACTTTTTCCTCCCTTTCCTCCCCCGTCCGTTCTCCCCTTCTCCCCCTCCCTCCCCCCTCCCCCCCCCCCCAATCTGACACCTGGCCCACGTGAGCGACCCATCAATAACAAGGGAACACGCCCCCATCACCTCCCTCCCCCCATCCCCCAATCACCCCCCTCGCCCCCCCACTGGTCGCCCCGGGGCACCATTACCCTCACTGCTGGGGGCGGAGGGAATGGGGGGGAGGGGGGAAGAGGGGAAGGGGGACGGGACTGAGAGCGCGGCAGGGGTTTAGAAGGGCGGTGGGGATGGTGGTGGTGGTGATGGTGGTGGTGGTGATGGTGGTGATGGTGATGATGATGATGACGATGAAAAAGGTCACCACTATCAACACCACCATCACCATCACCACCACCACCACTAACACCATCACCACCACCATTTCTTCTCTCAATACCACAATACGGAACACAAAAACAACAACAACAACGACAACAACAACACTAAAGGAAAAACTATGCATAAAAAAAGATAAAAAAAGGAAAGAAAAGCAAAGAAAAGGAGACAAAAAAAAACGTGAACCAAAATGTGAATAAAAGACAAACAACAAAACAAAGAAGAAAAGAAGGAAAGGGAAATAAGAGATAAAAGAAAAGAGAAACAGGAAATACAAATAGATAATGAAAGGAGACGAGAGAGAGAGAGAGAGAGAGAGAGAGAGAGAGAGAGAGAGAGAGAGAGAGAGAGAGAGAGAGAGAGAGAGAGAGAGAGAGAGAGAGAGAGAGAGAGAGAGAGAGAGAGAGAGAGAGAGAGAGAGAGAGAGGACGTAATATCGCATGGACAGGAGGGACAGGTGAGCTAGTGACCCGTTACCTGTCATTACCTGGATATTAAGCAAGAGTGATTCACCTGAGTTACGATTGGGGAGGAGGAGGAGGAGGAGGAGGAGGAGGAGGAGGAGGAGTAATCATGGAAAGGGAAATGAAACAGAGAAAGAGGAAAATGAAAGGAAGAAAAAAAGGGGATGAAGGGAGGGAAGGAAGATAGGGGAAGGGAAGAGGAGGGAAGAGAGGAATAAGAGGGAAGAATCGTGGAAGGGCAAAAGAGAAAGAGGGAGAAAGAGGAAATGTATTAATGAAAATGAAAGAAAAGAAGAATGTGAGAAAATAAAGAAAAAAAAGAGGAGAATGAATGAATGAAAAGAGAATAAAACAAAGAGAAAAATAAAGAGACACAGAGAGAGAGAGAGAGAGAGAGAGAGAGAGAGAGAGAGAGAGAGAGAGAGAGAGAGAGAGAGAGAGAGAAAGGAAAGAGAGAAAAACAAAAACAAAATTGCCTAATCACCTGGTAGATTAGCCACCATTGAGACGGTACGAGGAAAAAAAAGAAAAAAAAAGAAAAGAGAAAAAAAACTTAAAACGAGAACAAGAGTCGAAGAAATTCCTTTAAAAACTCGGTGTTTCTTCTGAGGTGTTTCATTTTAATTTTCTCGGCGCATAACTTACCTGGTGTTAATTAAGGGAAGACAAAGGGCAGGTGAGGTGTGAAGGTGTGAGAGAGGAGAGGAAGGGAAGAGTCTGGAGTTTGTCTGTCTGTCTATCTGTCTGTCTGTGTCTTATTTTTTCTTTCCTTTTTTTTCTTTTTTCTCTCTCTCTCTTACATTTTCATTATTTATTCTTATTTTCGTATTTTGATTTATTTTCTTTTTCTCCTTCTTTTCTCATCCTCAATCTCTCTTTTTCTTTCTCTCTCTCT
>NC_066538.1:4022425-4042425 GCF_024679095.1 Eriocheir sinensis
GGAGAAGAAGGAGGAGGAAAAGGTGGGAGAAGGAAGCGACTGAGAGATAAGAAGAGGAAGAGGGGAGGAAAGGAGGAGGAGGAGGAAGAAGAAGAAGAAAAGAAGAGAAAGGGAGGAGGAGGAGGAGGAGGCAGACAGAAGGGGAGAACGACGAAAAAGTTGGAGAAGGAGGAAGCGAGGGAGGGAGAGAAGAGGAAGAGGAAGAGGAGGAGGAGGAGGAGGAGGAGGAGGAGGAGGAGGAGGAGGAGACAGGTGAGGGTGTACCTGTCATCAACCAATGGAGTCGTTAGTCCAAATAGTTCAATTCTCTCTTTATTGCCTCCTCCTCCTCCTCCTCCTCCTCCTCCTCCTCCTCCTCCTCCCCTCCCTACCCCCTGCTGTGTGGACAAGAGGGGAGGAGACACCATGGGGAGGAGGAGGAGGAGGAGGAGGAGAAACCCAAACGAAGAGGAGGAATCAAGGGAGAGGAGGAGGATGAATGAGAGGAAAGAAAGGAAACAAGAAAATTTAAAGGAGAGGAAGAAAGGAGGAGGAGAAGAAAGAGAAAGGAGGAGGAGGAAGACATAAACAGAATGAGGAAAAGGAAAGAGAAGAAGGAGAAGATAAAGGTGGAAGAAGGAACCGACTGAGAGAAAGAAGAAGGGAGATAAAGGGAAAAGAAAGATGAATGAGGGGAGGAGAGAAAGGAGGAAGAAGGAAGAGTTGGAGAAGAAAGGAAGGAGATAAAGAAAGGAGAGAACGACTAAGAAAAGGAGGTAAAAGGAGAGAAAATAAACAGTAGGAGAGGAAAGGAGGAAGAAAATAAGAGGAAGAAATTGAAAGAAGATGAGAAGGAAAAAAGGAAGAGGAAAGAAGAAAAGAAAGAAGAAGAGGAAGAAAGCAGAAAGCAAGAAAAGGAGGAGAAAAAGACAGACACAGACAGACAGACAGACAAACAGATAGACCGACAGACAGACAGACAGAGAGATAGACAGACAAACAGATAGACCGACAGACAGACAGACAGACAGACAAACAGATAGACCGACAGACAGACAGACAAACAGATAGACCGACAGACAGACAGACAGACAGATAGACAGAGAGAAACTATCATGTGAATAAATATTGCCTCAGATCCAGTCAATAGTTGTTGTTGTTGTTGTTGTTGTTGTTGTTGACAGTAAACGTCGATAAACAAAAAATACAAGTAAACAAACAAAATAAATAAAAGGAAAATGGAAAACGGGCTGAAGCAGATGAGCAAACTTTGAACACACACACACACACACACACACACACACACACACACACACACACACACACAAATATGTGTGTGTGTGTGTGTGTGTGTGTGTGTGTGTGTGTGTGTGTGTGTGTGTGTGTGTGTGTGTGAGAGAGAGAGAGAGAGAGAGAGAGAGAGAGAGAGAGAGAGAGAGAGAGAGAGAGAGAGAGAGAGAGAGAAACAAATCGCCTCCATCGCCTTACAAAACTAAACCAATTATATTTTTTTTCGTTTTCTTTGTCATTTATTTTTTTTAGGTTCCGTTAGACTTAAATTCCTTCACGACAAAACCTTGAGGGAGAGAAAAATTACCTCCTTCTCTCCCTCCTTTCTCTCCTCCCTTCTCTCTACCCTCCTTCGTTCATTTTTTTCCCTCCCTTCCTCTCCTTTCCTTCCTTCCTCCATCTCTGTCTGTCTTTCTTTCTTTCTTTCCTTCTTTCTTTCTTTCGTTAATTAGTTAGTTAGTCCTTCCTTCCTTCTTTTCTTCCTTTCTTCCTTCCTTCCCTTCTTCCTTCTTTTCTTCCTTCCCTATTATTCATTTCTAGCTAATATCCTTCTCTCCTTTCCTCTCGTTCTCCTTCTTCTTCCTCTTTCTCCTTCTCTCTATATCTTCATTCCTCCATCCATTCCTCTTCCTTCTTTTCTCCTCCTCTTACCCCTTTCTTTCTTTCCTCCTCTTCTTCCTCCTTCTATCTTTCATATCCTCAGAAAAAAATAGAAGGTAAAAATAAAACCACAAAAAAGGGAGAAGAAAAAAATACTAACCAAAACAGAAGAAAAAAATAAGAAACACATTAGACAAAAAAAAAGAAGAAAAAAATAAGAAACACACTAGACAAAAAAAAGAAGAAAAAAATAAGAAACACATTAGACAAAAAAAAAGAAGAAAAAAAGAAGAAACACATTAGACAAAAAAAAAAGAAAAAAAATAAGAAACACATTAGACAAAAAAAAGAAGAAAAAAAGAAGAAACACATTAGACAAAAAAAAGAAGAAACACATTAGACAAAAAAAAAATAAGCAACACATTACACACACAAAAAAAGGAGAAAAAAATAAATAAACAAGACAATGAAAACAAAAGCTAACCTAATAAAGAAAATAATGAAAAAAAAAGCATGAAAATAAAACCTAAAATTATCACCACCAACAACAACAACAGTAATTTCAACACCAATAACAATAGTAATAACATCATCACCACCAACACCACCAACAGTAATTTCAACACCAATAACAACAATAACAACATCATCACCATCATCACCACCAACAGTAATTTCAACACCAATAACAATAACAACATCACCACCAACACCACCAACACCAGCACCACTAATTACACCACCACCACCACCATCGTAGCCAATTACACCTTTCATCAGGGCAGTAATTACACTTGGATAGCATCACGACACCTGCTTCTTGCACCTTAATAACCTCCACTTAGCCCGGAGATACTAATGAACGTTTCCTTACTCATACATTGCAATTAGATGCCTGTGCGTGTGTGCGTGTGTGTGTGTGTGTGTGTGTGTGTGTGTGTGTGAGAGAGAGAGAGAGAGAGAGAGAGAGAGAGAGAGAGAGAGAATCCTAACCCACTCCAAATAAGAGCTATGTAAACATTCCCTTTTATTTTTTGCATCTATATTCTTTCTCTCTCACTCTCTCTCTCTCTCCAGGCAAGATAAGGGTAAGGGTTGCTACCAAGATTAAATTCGATTAGGTGTGTAAATATGGTATTCAATTAGGTGGCTTCAGGTAAGGTAAGGCAAAGATGAGATTGAACGAGATAGCCAAGAGGTGAAGTAAAGGAAAGGTAAGATTCAATAAGGAAGGTAAGGTAAGATAAAGGTAAGGGTCAGGTAATGCAAAGGTGCGATTTAATTAGTAAGGTAAGGTATGATCAAGGTGAGATGTAATTAAGTCCGTAAAGGTAAGATGAATCACAGGTGGAAATCTATTAGGTAGCAGAAAGTAAGGTTATGCAAAGATGATTTAATTAAGTTGTCAAAGGTAAGGGAGGGTGAAGGTAAGCTTATTTAGGTAGACAGAGGAATTGAATTACCTTAAGACATTAGCAACCATGTAAAAAAAGTAGAATGGAAGGGATAAATAAATATAATATGATGTTAACTGACACACACACACACACACACACACACACACACACACACACACACACACACACACACACACACACACAGTCACCAATCACCCGGGCAGGCCAGGTAATGGGACGCCAGGTAAGGTTAAGCTCACAGCCTCACCTTCCTTACCTGGAGACACCTGAGACGATAATTACCTCCCTCATCAACAGGTAACCTCCTCCTCCTCTTACTCTTTCTCTTACTTTTATTTATTCTTACTTTTCCTCCTCCATTTTCTTCTACTCATCTTTCTGCTTCTTGTTCTTCCTCTTCCACTCTCATCATCTTCCTCCTCCTCTTTCTTTTATTCCTTCTTCATTTTCGTTCTTCCTCTTCCTCCTCCTCTTTTCTACTTTTCCTCTTTCTCTTACTTTTAATTCTTCCTTATTTTCGTTCCCCCTCATTCTCCTCCTCTTCTCTTCCTCTTCCTCCAACTCCTACTCCATTTTTTGTTTCTTCTTATTTTCGTTCCTCCTCTTTCTCCTCCTCCTTTCTGTTCCTCCTCTTCCTCCTCTACTCTACTTCTCTCTCTCCTACTCCTTTCTCCTCCTCTTTCTCCTCTACTCTATTTCTCTTTCTCCTCCTCCTTTTCTTCCCATTCCTACTCCTACTTATATATATATATTTTTTTTTCATTTTCATTCCTCCTCCTCCTCCTCCTCCTGGACATCCGGCCGTCACACCTGGACATAACCTCCCCCCTCCCCCCCTTTCCAGCTGGCCAGGTGAGAAACAAAGTGGAACATAAAGATAGTGGTAATGATAGCGGTGGTGGTGATAGTGGTGGTGGTGGTGGTGGTGGTGTGGTGGTGGTGGTGTGGTGGTGGTGTGGTGGTGGTGGTGGTGGTGTGGTGGTGGCGGTGATGGTGGTGGCGGTTTCATAATTACCATATCCACCAATGTCATTATTTCTGCCAGTATAATGATGATGCTACTATCTACTTCTACTACTAATACGAATACTTGACCCCCTCTACTAACTTTTTTAACCCTTCTTCTTTCCCTATTATCCTTCTTTCTTTCTTCTGCCTTTTTTTTCAACCAGCTTTCAAATACTAATACTATTGATAATACTTCTTATACTGCAGCTGTCCTTAATGTGTTAGAAGATAATATAAGGAGAATACTAATGAGATGGAGAAGGAGAACAGCGATGAAGATGATGATAATGTTGAGGAGGAGGAGGAGGAGGAAGAGGAGGTGAAGGAGGAGGGGAGAAGAAGAGAAGGAAAAGACAGAGAACACAAATGGCAGAAGAAGAGAAGAAAACAAAAGGTAAGAAAAAGGATAAGATGACATAAAAAGCGAAAAGAAAATGGAGACGAAGAAGAACAAGAATTAGAAGAAGAAGAAGAAGAAGAAGAAGAAGAAGAAGAACAACAACAACAACAACAAAAAAAAAAAAAAAAAAAAAGAACAAGAACAAGAAGAACAAGAATTAGAAGAACAAGAAGAAGAAGAAGAAGAAGAAGAAGAAGAAGAAGAAGAAGAAGAAGAAGAAGGGAGGGAGAAGACAGATTACCAGATTGCTATTAAGCTGTCCTGATGAAGATGGAGCGAGAGGGGGAGAGAAGGAGGAAGGGAGAGAAAGGGAGAGAAGGAAAAAGAAGAGAGAGGGAGCGAAAATACCTCTCTCTCTCTCTCTCAAGTCATATCACGTTTTACAACACTCAAAAGCAAAAAAGAACAGGAAGAAAAAAAAGTAACTGACAGACAAGCTAATAGATCGCGATAGGCCTAAAAGAGAGAAAGAGAGAGAGAGAGAGAGAGAGAGAGAGAGAGAGAGAGAGAGAGAGAGAGAGAGAGAGAGAGAGAGAGAGAGAGATTCTAAATAATTATAAATAGTATCTGTTAAAAATAGGAGGAAGAGAAAAGGGAATCATAACAACAACAGGAATAAGAAAAGAGAAAATATAGGAAGAGTAGAAGAAGAACAAGAACAAGAACAAGAGGAACAAGATAATGAAGAAATAGAAGAAAAGAGAAATAAGAAAAAAAGAAGAGGAGGAAGAGGGAGGAAAAGGAAAACACGATGATGAAGAAGAGGAGGAGGAAGAGGAGGAGGAGGAGGAGGCAAAAAGAAAGAATTTATTATAGCGCTAAAATTAACCCACGGGAGTAAATTAATATACGAATAACCCCTAAAGATAACAATAAAGAAAATGGACGTCGCTTGAGCAGGAGGAACCCAAGAATAATAAAAGGGGAAACTTGTGCAAAAAGCCTTCACGTTGACAAGCTATGGAGGTGACTTCTCTCTCTCTCTCTGGCTACAAAATTTACATGGGTCCTTTCCTCTCTCCCTTTTTCCTCCTCCTCCTCCTCCTCCTCCTCCTCCTCCTCCTGTTTTTACCTGGATTCGCCTCATTTACCTGTATTTATCACCTGCTTGCGAAGATGCTGAGGGAGATTACCGTGAGGAAGGGAGAGAAGAGAAGGGAGAGAGGGAGGGAGGGTCGAGTGTGTGTGTGTGTGTGTGTGTGTGTGTGTGTGTGTGTTAAAATATAGGGGTGTTTAATGGAGTGAGAATGAGCGTGGAGAAGAAAGGGAGGAAATGAAAGGGAGAAAGAAGAAGAAGAAGAAGAAGAAGAAGAAAAAAAAAGAACAACAACAACAACAACAAGCAAAATAAAAAAAAGAGGAGGAAGTGAATGACAAAGAAAATAAGGAGAGTGAGGGAAGAGGAGAATGAGGAAGAGAAGCTGATAATAAAGAGGAGGGGAAGGGAAGGGCGGAAGAAATGGGGAAGGGAAGGGGAGGAAGAGGGGAAAGGGAGAGGGGAGGGGGGAGGGAGGGAAATGGAATGAGGAGGTAAGGGAGAGGTATGATAAGCTTGAAAAAGATGAATGAGGAATGACGAGAGAGAGAGAGAGAGAGAGAGAGAGAGAGACGAGTTAATTAGGTTCTCGAGGGAGCAAATTCTATAGCCAAATGTGACATGTTATAAAGGGATCTCTCTCTCTCTCTCTCTCTCTCTCTCTTGATATGTGTATTTCTCTCCCCCTCTCTCAACTTCTTTCATCCATTTCTATACACACACACACACACACACACACACACACACACACACACACACACACACACACACACACACACACACACACCTGACAGGTATCTCATTAACCATTCATCACCTTTTTATGGAGGTAGAGTGACCTTGAGTCAGTTTCTCTCTCTCTCTCTTGAAAACTATGTAAAAAGATTAAGAAAAACGGTAATTTATTCTTCATTAAATACTAAACTACCTAACTAGCCTATTAATTTTGTGTATGGCGGTAATGCAAAATATATTAAGACAAATCATACTCACAAATAAAAAAAAAGAATCATACCGAATCTAATGAATAAGATTACTATTACATATAAACCAGAAAAAGACTACAATCTAATACAAAAAATAATAGTAAATGATCAATAGTAATAGGAAAATAGTAAGAAGTAATTGTAAAACGTAAGAGAAATAGTAAAATTAAAGTATTAGTGCATAAGAAAAACAACTCCAATACAAAATAATAAAAAGGAATTGTATAAGTAACAGTAATAGTAAAATAATTGTAGTAATGCGTAATAATAATAATAATAATAATAATAATAATAATAATAATAATAATAATAATAATAATAACAGTAATACCAATAATGCAAAACAACCCTCGCGTCTTCACTCCTTCCTTCATACCATTTCTTACCCCAACAAACACTAATGGCCTTGAAACACTCCCGGGGCTGAGACAACAAACAGTAATGGCAGAATGACAGGCTGACGTAATGGCAAGGAGGAGGAGGAGGAAGAATGAGGAGGAGGAGGAGGAGGAGGAGGAGGAGTTAAAAGGAGGGATGGAGGGAGTGAAGGAAGGAGCGTGAAAGAGAAGAGGGAGAAAAGATGAAAGGAAAGAAAGAAAAGGAAATGAAAGGTGAAGAAAAAGGGGAAAGGAGGAGGAGGAATGAGGAAGAGGGAAGAGGAGGAGGAGGAGGAATGAGGAAGTAAGAGGAAGAGAAGGAGGAGGAGGAGGAGGAATTAAAAGGAGGGATGGAGTAAGGGAAGGAGCGAGAAAGAGGTGAGGGAGAAAAGATGAAAGGAGAGAAAGAAGGAAAGAATGGAAAAGGGAAGGAAATGAAAGAGGAAGAAAAAGGAGAAAGGGGGAGGAAGAATGAGGAAGAGAAGGAGGAGGATGAGGAGGAACGTAAAGAAAGGAGCGGGAAAGAAATGAGGGAGAAAAGATGAAAGGAGAGAAAGAAGGAAAGAATGGAAAAGGGAAGGAAATGAGAGGTGAAGAAGAAGGGGAAAGGAGGAGGAATGATTAAGTGGGAAGAGGAAGAGAAGGAGGAGGAGGAGGCTGGGGTGAGAATAGATAGGTAACTAACCGCATATTTAGAGAACGTTGATATAATTAAAAGTTCTCGATGAAAAATAATTAAATAACATAAATAACGAGATAAATGAATAAGTGATTAAAGAAGAGATGTTGGTAAGCGAAGGATATAATAATCAGGTGTTGAACTGCCATTTAGTAAGTCACCCCGATTGGAGAATGGATGCGTTTTTAAGATATATTGAAGATGTTTTGAGTTAGTGGTGTAAGGCAGTGGGGCGGGGCGGCCATATTGCCAACCCATTCAAATTCCTGTTTAATATATACAGAGATTCGCTGGATAGTCTGCGTATGTGTGTTATGTAGGGCAGTAGACATAATGATAGGCTGTGTAGTGTTAACGTGACATTTAATGAACCCCAAGAACATTATCTCACCGGCTTCGTGGCTGAACGAGGAGCCGGCCGGGGTCACGCACGATATTCACTGGCGGAGTTTGATTTTGTAAGCACAGGAGAAAACGGGACAAGGCAGCGGCAGCGTTACCAAATTCTCGTACTCAGGACATTGTATTTTCCGGTTTCTACCCCAAAACTGTCACACCAACAGAAATAACTAAATACAACCCTACTTACTGTTACAAACGTTAATTATTGATGCTTTATAGCGAGGTGAAAGGATAAATCGACGTTCTTAAATTTGATTTGACTATCGTAAACAAAAGTAATTATCGCACATCTGGGAGGGCTGCTAAGCTACACCGGTGCTGCCCTCTGATGGAAGTTCCCGTCATCAAACTGCTTTCAAATATGGCGTATAATATAGGCTACCATTCACGGACGCTTCCCTCCCCCTCAACATCTATTTCCAGAGGTCAAAAAGGGGATGAACTGGGTTTTAATGACAGGTTTTCTTAGATTCGTGGTACAGAAGAAGGGTCAAACTATCACCAGGGTCTTAAAACTACCCCTGGAAATGCCCACAACTCCTATGAAAGCCTTGTCAAATATGTGGGCTTGGGCAACGATTTTTTTTATTAGTCTCCTTGGTCAAGAGTCAGCACCAAATTCACTGAGTTAATTCCCCTCCTCCATATTTGTAACCACGAGATAATGGTGATGGTGGTGGTCGTGGTAGGCTGGTTCTGTAAATTTGAAGGTAGCGTGAGATAATTAAAGGTGATTCAGGTGATGATGGTGGTGGTGGTGGTGGTGATGATGGTGGTAGTGGTGGTAGAGGGGATGGTAGTGGTGATGGTGGTGGAGGTGTTGAATGACCGCTCAGAGAATACGGTAATTGCCTTGAGACACCATTGCCAGAATATCGTACTCAGAGCCTCGTATTTACCGGTTTCTGAGCTATAGTTATATACAAAAAACACCAATAATTAACCATTTTAACGATAACTATATATGAAGGCAGTTATTGGGGTGGAGGAGGCAGTTTGGGGCTCGAAAATAGGCAAACATAGGAGGCTGAGTACGATAATCTGGCAACGTGGGTATGAGATGATGGTGGTGGTGGTGGTGGTGAACGACCACTCAGAACACGGTAGTTGCCTCGTTTTATCAGCGGGTCGTTACAAATAAGTGTAGTGAAGGAAAATACCAAAAGCCTAATTGTTTTGGTTAATGTGCTAGCGATATTAAGAGAGGAAAGGCAAATTAGTGGAGCATTATTAGTTGAGTGATGTTAATAGTGGTAATAATAGTAGTAGTAGTAGTAGTAGTAGTAGTAGTAGTAGTAGTAGTAGTAGTAGTAGTAGTAGTACCTAACAATCACACAGGCATCCTTACATAGATATACATACATACATATACTACACATTCATCTAAACATACACACGCGTACATATAAACACATACACAACCCGTACAAACACATTCACCCATACAATCATACATACAGACAGACAAAGGTACATACAGACAGACAGACATTCCCACCCGGCAATTAATCTAGACTGTTAATTAAAGGCATCTTCCTCCTCCTCCTCCTCCTCCTCTTCCTCTTCTTCCTATTCCTCCTCCTCCTCTTCTTCCTATTCCTCCTCCTCCTCTTCCTTAGTGAATAAACATAAATCAAAGGTACTAATAAAGGTTTAAAGGTAATGAAAGGTATGTACTCTCTCTCTCTCTCTCTCTCTCTCTCTCTGAAGCATCGTTCGGTACTTCGAAGCTCCGAATCCTCGTTTCATCTATAATTACACCGCCTCTAAGTCAACCCGGTAACCCACACGCACAAATATAACAGAGAAACACTTATAGATGCTAAATTGATAGACATAATAAGCCAATAAGCAATAGGATGATAAAATAATGGCCACGTGGTATACTCACAAGGGACGCAGCACACCTGACCCCCTGCGACGCTTCAAGGGCAATGAGGAGACGATGAGAGGAAGGAGGTGCCAGATGTTCATACTCGGCTTCTTATATTTGACAATTTTCGACCCCAAAACTGTCTCCTGCATCTCAATAACGATATTCATTTATAGTTATGGTTACAATCGTTAATCCCTGATGTGTTTAGGGGGTAGTTAAGTGTCAAAAGTCGGTAAATACGATACTCTGAGGATAACAATCTGGCAACGTTGTAAGGAAGCATGGATCACCTTACCAAATTATCGTATTCTTATCACATTGAATCTTCTTTTTCTTCTATTTCTTCTTGTTTCTGACTCATAACTATCTCAAAAAACATCAATAACTAACTTTTTTGACGAGAACTTTAATTGGATACCGTTATTTGTGTGGATAAGACAGTTTTTGAGTGTGAAAATGATAGATGCAATGTTGAGTATGTACGACAATATGGTTTCTGACTCATAACTATCCCAAAAAGACATCATTAAGCAACAGTTTGAACAATAGCTTTAATTAAATGGCGTTATTTGTGTGGATCAGACAGTTTTGGGGTCTAGAACTGATGATTGGAATGTTAGGAGTACGATAATATGGTGAAGTTGGCGTTGATGAAATTCGTGATTGCGTGAAAAAACGGGTCTTGCTTTCCCACATTGTTTTTTCCTTTTCTTCATTGAGTAACCATAATTTTACAACGCCAGAACTTGCAACTACCACGTGGAAATAATCAGGAAACTTCAACTCCGCTCAGAACTAATCATTTAAGTGAAAAAAATATAGTTCGTGGATTCATATCTCAACCAATTTTCCTTTACATATAAATATTTCCCCACTACAAAGATAAGAAAAAAATATAATAGAAAAAATAAACAAATCCAGGTCACTATATACAAACCAACGTATCATAATCAATTTCTTTTATTTTGGTCAATAATAAAATATCACATCGCCACCAATGATATAAAAAAGAATGCATATGGTAATTGATAACAAGAGAAATAACTGATAATATGTACAGAAACCGGTATAGTAGAAAAATATATACACACACACACACACACACGCAGACTTGGTAACATATTTAAAGGGAAAGGTTTTGGTATAAGTTCTGCCATAGACTTAACACCTTCTCCCCCTTAACCTCTTTTGTTCAATAATAGGTTTGGATTCCCTTGCACCGATATGAGATTCTCCCTCACTAATAAATAAATCCTTAAGTTGTTATGTCAAATAGTAATGTGTGTAATAGATAAACTGGACCTAATTAGTGTTTTGAGTTTGTAATAAGTTAAATATATTATGTTAAGAGTTAGGTTTGTCATGAGTTAATAAAGGTGTGAAATTTTAAGTTTTCTAATTAACATAAATAAATTGAGTAAGTTAAATACATTGCGTTAAGGGATTTGTGTTGGCTTAAGTTAGGTTTGTCAAAGTGGTTCAATAAATAAAGTGATTAAGTTAAATACAAATATCAGGGAATTTGGGTTTACTATAATTTAACGAGGTTTGTCAAATGATTCAAGTTTACAACAGTTAAGAATGTGTAGTATTTTCACTTTTCCTTCATGTTTACAATTTTCACATTTCCTAACTAATATAAATAAATGATTAAGTTAAATACAAATATCAGGGAATTTGTGTTTACTATAATTTAACGAGGTTTGTCAAATGATTCAAGTTTAAAATAGTTAAGAATGTAATATTTTCACTTTTCCTGACTAATATAAATAAGCTGATTAAGTTAAATACATATGTAAAGGAATTTGTGTCTAATATTAGGTTTGTCAAATGATTCATGTTTAAAATAGTTAAGAATGTGTAGTATTTTCACTTTTCCTTACTAACATAAATAAATTGCTCAAGTTAAATACATATGTCAAGGAATGTGTGTAATATTAGGTTTGTCAAAGAGATTCATGTTCACAATAACTTAAGAAATTGTAATGTTTTCCTTTTTCTTATATAAATAATCTGAATACACTGACCTTTCATTAAATACCTTCCTGACTAGTCTTCAGTAACAAAACACTCACACCCACACATAGCGATATAAATACTTACACACAAAATACACACACTCAAACACACACACACACACACACACACACAGACGTACACATGTATACATATCCACAGACAGCCTCTCACAGCCTTTTAATTTCTGCTTTGGCTTCATTTTTAAACACTTCAATAAATAAGAAAGTCATTAAGCTGTGTACTAGTCAATTTGGGTGATTAACTGAGTGACCTATTAGCTGTGAGGTCATAGTATTAGGGTTATGTTAATTAAGGTCAATTATCTTTTGTTCTTTGGTGTATACAATTGAAGATCTCAGTGGTAGAACATCCTATTATTTCTTTATCTATTATTTCTTTATGTCTCACTTCTTTTAACATTTTTTTTGTCAATGTCTAACTTCCTTTATCTCTTCGTTATCAATATCTTACTTTTTTCTTTTTTTTAACCAGTCTTACTTCCATGGCTTCACAAACCTTACCACTTACTCTAAAAAGCAGGCAAGGTGTCCAGCCCTCCTCCTGTACCCTATCACTTTCCTCTTTCCTTCAATATCAGGACAAGAGATTCCAGTTCAGGTACAACAAGAATATCAAAACTCCACCACTGAACACATGAATGAACGAAGTAAGAAAAGATCACTGTGGAAACTACTGAGTCATTTCTGCCAATAGATTCCAAACCGACTGTCTTGAAAATGTAACCAAATGCCACGAAAATGCCTCTTAAACCACTAACGCAATGGGCGCCACCACTTTGGAATGTTTGAGTACACTTGGAGACCACTCGAACCCCAAGACGCAGATGCTTATTATTATTACCGGAAGACTGTTTACTTGTGCCTTGGTTAATAGCAACTCTCCTCCGAACCCAGACCTGAGCTAGTTATGGTTTTGTATAGTGCTCTCTCTTCACTATCTCACTCTTTGTCTCTCTCCTCTCTTTTCTTCATCTTCCCCCTATGTCAAGTTCTTTATCTTCACTACCTCACCACTCTCTCCTTCCTCTCTATTTCCTCAGCCTCTCCTATGCCTAACTCTTACCCCTTACACCCCTTCCTTCACCAATGCACTGCACCAAGGCACATCACAAGGCACTACACATGAACACAAGTGGAGGACCTGTCTACTTGGGGGTGCCCTGGGGAACTTTGAAGCTAATGTTCTTGCAGCCAGACTTCATGTTGAGGCAGAAGAGCTTTTCCAGGGAGGCTGTCTTGATGATCTGGAAGCCCTCCTCGCCGCCAAAGGTCGAGGGTTTCCAGTACCGGGGGCTGCAGATGGGGTTAGCCAGGAGCCCCTTCACACTCCACGGCCCACCCATATTAACCATGGAGAGAGGGGTGACGGAGGGACCTGAGCGCTCTGTGACGAGACCTGAGGAAGGGAGATGGTGTTAGATGGCTTGTTGAGGAATGGTTGGAAGGGAGAAAGGGAGAGAAGAAAAGTGTTAGACAGAGAGAAGAAAAGTAAAGAAGGGCTGAGGAAGGGAGATGGTGTTAGATGGCTTGTTGAAGAATCGTTGGAAGGGAGAAAGGGAGGGGAGAGAGGTGTTAGACAGAGAGGAAGAAAAGTAAAGGAGGGGAGACTGTGATAAAATGCTGTTGAAGAATGAATGAAAAAAGAAGAGAAAAGGAACTGAGATGGCAGAAAAGATATAAAGAAAAGAAGAATATGTTTAGCGAAAGGAAGAATGTATAAGAAGGCTGTTGAAGAATAGATGGAAAGAAGGAATAGAGGAAAAATATATAAACACAAAAAATATCACCAGAGCACACACAAAACACAGACAGACACTTACCAACATAGAACTCCACAGCTTCAATATCCCCATACATATGCTCCAGGTCAGAGGCGAGGTCGGGGTCACCGGTGAGATCGAGGAAGCTGGTGAAGGGCCTCATCTCGAACCTCCTGCGGTAGTTGTTGAGGCTCTGGAACTTAAGCTGCCTGCCGTTCTCAATCAGCTTCTTCAGGACGGGGTAGAGGGCGTGAGCGTGGTTCCTGTGCGTCAGCTGTGGAGGGAGACGAAAGGGTTGGTTATTTTATTATTTTTTTTTACAACGAAGGAGACGGCTCAAGGGCAAGAAAAAGAGTGTAGTGCAGTTACTATATCACCAAAAAATGAGACTAGAAAAGCAAAAACCCCCCTTAATAAAAACAAAAACAAGGCGGTCTATACTCACAGCTCCGGCGCGACTGTTAGCCATGGCGTGGATGAAGTTATCTAGGCCATGCTTGAAGATCGGCTGGGTGTTGAAGGCCATGTCCATGATGCTGTAGTAAGTGCTGTTGACCTCAATGCCGTCGGGGATCAGTGGGTGCCAGTGGTAGAGGTGGTTGAACTCGGCGTGGATGCGGTTGTGGTACTGGAAGTTGGTGCCGTGGGTGAGGTGCGGCTCGAAGGTCAGGCGGAGGTTATACTGGCTCAGGTGCTGCACATAGTCCTCAATGGTGATCTTGATGACCTCGCCTGTTGGTGCAAGGGGTCAGATTAGGTCAGGTGGGGTTAACGAAGAAGGGTGGAGAGATGAAAACAGGAAAACTAGACCAATGCAATGAAAGATGATATAGAACAATGAGATTAGAAAATAAGGATGAAAAGGTATATGATAATAGCAACTAATTTAGACAAGAGGAACTAAAGGAAAGGTACAACAATGAGAGAATAAGGATGATAAGATGATAGCAGATAAAACTAGACCCGTGAAAGTTAAGATAAAATAGAACACTGTGAGATCAACAAAGAAGAACTGAATAAATAAATAAATAAAAATATATAGGGCAATTGAAAAAAGAATTACTATAAGACTGGAAACAACTGAGTATGATATCTCTTGAACTACATTTCCCTTCATCTCCTCCAGATCCTTCTCTTCCTCCACTTCCTTCTCCTCCTCTCCCTTCTCCTCCTCCTTCTCCTTCTCCTGCTCCTCCTCCTCTTCCTCCACCTCCCTAATACTCACCGACAATGATAAGCCGGGCGGTCTGGTAGATGCGCTCGTCGTCCCAGTTGGGGTGAACCTTCAGCAGCTCGTCGCACACCCGGTTGTGTTCCCTCACCCAGATGGTTGAGTAGGCCTGCCGGGGGAAGAGTGGAGGGTGAGTATAATTCATGTTCGTAAACCCTTCTAATAATACTACATGATATAATTCTTTTTTCTCCTTCAATTACATCCCTCCAAATCAACAAAAAGGACTATAAGATACGCTCATCAACCCTCTAATGATACTTACAAAGAGGCCGGGCAGCAGGGCAAAGAAGGGGTGGCCGAGGGCAAACTTTCCATTCTCCGGGATAGGGATGTGGGCAGGGTAGTCCATGGTGATAGCCGGCACGTCCTTCAGGAATGGAGGGAACTCTTCTCCGTTGATTACCTGTTGGCGGAGGGAACGGTTAGCTGTGACGGAGGAAAGGGAGGGAAGGAAAGTAGGAACAGGAGGAGGAGGTAAAGAAGGAAGGAGAAAAGGTTAGGTTGTGATGGAGGAAAGGGAGGAGGAAGGGAGAGGAAGTTAGGGTATGAGGGAGGAAATGGAAGGAAGGGAAAGGAGGAAACTGAGGAAAGAGAGGAAAGGTTAGGTTGTGATGGAGGAAAGGGAGGAGGAGGAGAGGAAGTTAGAATGTGAAGGAGGAAATGGAAGGAAGGGAAAGGAGGAACAGCGGAAAGAGATGAGGAAAGGTTAGGCTGTGATGAAGGAAAGGGAGGGAAAGATTGGGTATGAGGGAGAAAGGAAGGAACCAAAGGGAGAGAAGAGGAAAAATGGGTGAAATACTATAAGGGAGAGAAGGGAGGGAAGGAAATGAGGGAGGCCATAGGAAGGAAGGGAGATAATTAAAAGTAGGTCATGAAGGGAGGATGTGAAGGGGAGAATTAAGGTTACGAGAGAGAGAGAGAGAATATATGAAACTATAAAAAGATGAATTAATTAGGCTATGATATTTACCTGAGTGAGAAGCTTTCCATTCTTCCATGACCTGAGAGCCCTTCGGTCCTGTTCGTTCAAACCATAGATGTTGGACACGTCAACCTGTGGCGAGGAAGAGGAATGTTAGGTTAGGTTAGGTTAGGTTAGGTTAGGTTAGGTTAGTATAAGGTGTGAAGGAGTTTACGATAATAAAATAATGCAAGGAAGAAATGAAGGGAGGTTGGTGAGTTAGGTTAGGTTAGGTTAGGTTAGGTTAGTATAAGGTGTGGTAGAGTTTACAATAATAAAGTAATGCAAGGAAGAAACGAAGGGAGGTTGGTGAGTTAGGTTAGGTTAGGTTAGGTTAGGTTAGTATAAGGTGTGGTGGAGTTTACGATGATAAAGTAATGCAAGGAAGAAATGAAGGGAGGTTAGTGAGTTAGGTTAGGTTAGTATAAGGTGTGATGGAGTTTACGATCATAAAGTAATGCAAGGAAGAAACGAAGGGAGGTTGGTAAGTTAGGTTAGGTTAGTCAGGCTAGGAACTAACAGAGCAATATGACCTTAACGACTTTTCCTCTTATTTTCCTTCACCTATTCCCCTTGATCTCCATTTTTCTAACAACCTACAGCTTCTCTTCCTCTAAACTCGCCCTTTCTACCTCCTTCTTCTAACAATCAACCCTTGGTAAGCTGATCTCCCTTGGCATACCCTTCATTTTTATGAGTTACCCCTTCAAGCCCCTTCAATTTTACCCTTCCTTCTTTCCCCTCATTTCCCCTAAGTAACCCCATATTTCCCTTCCTTTTTCTTGAGTAACAGCCACCAACCCCCAACATCAGGCAACACTCACCCCTCCATAGCCCTTGGTGATATGCGGTCCCTTGGCATAGTCGGTGCGGAAGAACTGGTGTGTGAAGTGCTGGGCGTAGTATTGGAAGAGGAGGTTGGTGTCATGGGGATCCGCCTTGAACTCTCGCCTCAGGAACACCTTCTTGATGAGGTCGTCCACGTCCGGGTACTCCTTGGGCCCCACGACTCCCATGGGCGTCGGGCAGTGTTCGGGCACGGGCGGGAGGGCGCGTCCATAGTAGCTCTCGTTGTAGTAGGCGTTGAGGGTGATGTAGTGGTGGTCGCTCTCGTAGGTGGGAGGCGAGTCGACCATGTCCCCGCGAGCTGTGTTGGGAATGGAAAGGTTAGGTTAGGTTAGGTTAGGTTAGGTTAGGTTAGGTTAGGTTACATTGAAGAATAGAATAGAGGTTTTGTTGGTAGTTCAATGGGTATACGAAGAACATAAGGAACGTATATGTGACACCTTAGTTTTCATCCTTAATCTAATTGCAATGTAGGGTTGAGGGAACGGCTTTGGATAGAGAGAGCTTGCAAGGGTGGAAATAAAGTCTAGAAAAGTAAAGTTTGTCATATTGGTGCAAGGGAATAACATAAGATAGTGAAGAGGTCCCAAAATAGATGCAAATGGGAGAGCTTGTAATATGGGCGCAAGGGAATAGCCGAGAAAAGATTATGATATGGGCACAAGAAGGGAGAGAGCTTGAACTATATATGGGCAGTTGGGAATAGCCTTGATGCAAATGGGAGAGCTTGTAATATGGGCGCAAGGGAATAGCCGAGAAAAGGAGATTATGATATGGGCACAAGAAGGGAGAGAACTTGAACTATATATGGGTGGTAGAGAATAGCCTAGATAGGGAAGGTAAAGTTAAAAGTCACGCACTACAGCACAAGATAGCCTAGAAGAGGAGAACTTGTAATAGCAGTTTCGTGTGTGCATAAGTCAAGGGGATACTCACACAAATACACGTAGGTCATGAGGCGGGAGTGGACGAAGGGGATGCGGTTGAGGATGGCCCACAGCAGCCAGTTGGAGGTGATGAGATTGTGGATGGTCTCAGGGTCCGGCTTGAGACTCTTCTTCAGCCAAGTTACCCACGTGGCTGCAGGGGAAGAAGGGAAAGGAAAGTTAGTCTTGTTGAGGATTGGTTCAGTTCTGTTATGGGTGATGTTTTTGAACCGCGAACTTGGACATACTGTAAAGTGAGTTAGTCGTGTCATAAGGAACAAAAGGAAAGAAAGGAATGGAAAATTAGTCTTACTGAGAAGTGGTTCAGTTTTGTTTGGAAGGGAAAGGAAAATTAGGCTTGTCGAGGAGTGGTTCAGTTTTCTTTGGTGATGTTTTTGAACCGAGGACTTAGACAAAAAAATGAGTTAGTCGTGACAAAAGAAACAAAGGGAAAGAAAGAAAGGGAATGTTAGTGATTGTGAACCGTAGAATTAGATAAGAATTGGGTTAGTCATGACATAAGAAACAAAAGGGGAAGAAAGGAAGGAAAAGTGTCTTGTTGAGGAGTGGTTCAGTTTTCTTTGGTGATGTTTTTGAACCGTGGACTTAGAAATAAATTGGGTTAGTCGTGTCATAAGAAAAAATGGGAAAGAAAGGAAGGGAAAGTGAATGTCTGGTTGAGTGCTTCAGTTTTGTTTGCTGTTTTTGAACCGTGGACTTAGACAAGAATTGATTTAGTCGTGTCACAAGCAAAAAAAGGACAATGCTGTTAAACGTGAGGGCATTTGTTTGTTTGTTTGTTTGTTGTTTATTCAGTTTGTTTTGTTCTGGGTCACGGTTTTGTATGTAGAATGAAAGGAACTGATATGAGTGTGTTCAGAATGACACTACTACTACTACTACTACTACTACTGCTAATGAACTTCTTTTAAACAATGCAAAAAACTCATTCATTCTTTTCCCAACCAATTAAACTCGTGAAGAAAAGCTGCCCGCATTGACATTAGTAATTATCACTTCTACTTAACGTCTTTTTAATTATCACCTCTTGACATTTGCAATTATCACTTCCACTCAACGTATCCTTTTTATTTATCTCCTCACGACCGGATATAATTTAAATACAACCTTCCTCTAGAATTGAAGACGTTTTTTAACTTATCTACTTTAATTTTTATCTTTATTTTCTTATTTTCCTTGTTTGCTTATCTATCTATCCATAACCACTAGACTCTAACTTCACTATTTGTCTATTCACCTTTACGTGTATCCTGCTAATCTATTTATCATTCATTACTATCACAAACTACCTCTTCTTTTCCTACATCTCTTTTTATCATTATCTATAGCCACTAGGAATACTGAATTACCACCACCACCACCACTACCACTACTACTACTACTACTACCACCTCTATTACTACTACAACGACTACTACAACTCACGTATTTCACAGTCAGCCCCGTAGTGACCAGTTCCGGTACAGTCACACGTGTAGTTCTTGTTGTTGGGGGCAGTCATGCAGATGCCGAAGTTCTGGCACGGGTAGGCACAGCACGGGTCGTAGTCTGTGGAGAGGGGAAGAGAACACGTGAATATACTGTAGATGATTAAGAGAGTTAGTAACTTCATGTATACTGCTTGGTGATTCATTTTGAGTTAGTAATTTCATGTATACTGCTTGGTGATTCATTTTGAGTTAGTAATTTCATGTATACTGCTTGGTGATTCATTTTGAGTTAGTAATTTCTTGTATACTGCTTGGTGATTCATTTTGAGTTAGTAATTTCTTGTATACTGCTTGGTGGTTCATTTTGAGTTAGTATTTTCTTGTATACTGCTTGGTGGTTCATTTTGAGTTAGTAATTTCATGTGTGGTTCATTTTGTTTACTAATTGATTGGTTGGTTAGTTGACTGGCTGATCCTATGATGAAAGCAAGGGATAATGACTTAGATATTGTAGAGTGTTAGTATAGTAATAATTAATCAGACTAAACAAATAAAGAAAAAAAAAGGGATGTTAAAAGATGGAAGAATGATACGTAGACTTATTTTTATCATATGTGAGGAGGAGGAGGAGGAGGAGGAGGAGCTGATTCGTGAAGAGCTAGGAGGATTAATAGAGTTGAAATGAAGGAGGAAGAAGAAGAACAAGAAGAAGAACAAAAGCAAGAACAAGAA
>NC_066538.1:4052425-4094925 GCF_024679095.1 Eriocheir sinensis
GGGGGGGGAGGCACAGGTGATACAGGTGTGGAGAATAGAGGTATGGAGGTGAAAGTGAAAGTAGTTGTACCTGGTGTGAGTAAACAGATTCAGATCCCCCCTTTTAAAACCCTGACCTTAGTAACATATGGTAAAAAAAAAAAAAGGGAAGGAAATTGATGCAAGTTACTAAGATTTTTGGATTGTAGAGAATGTTAATAATTGATCGTATTTTTTTTTTTACTTTATTTGTCTTTATTTCATTTTATTATTTTTTTTTACAGTAGAGGAAACAGTTCAAGGGCTACAAAAAGGAAACAATAATGAAAAAAAAAACCGCTACTCACTGCTCCTACAAAAGTCAGAAGTGGCCAAAAGATAGGTCAATTTCGGGAGGCGAGGTGTCCTGATACCCTCCTTTTGTGTGTGTGTGTAAGTGTGTCTGTGGAAGCGCATTTGGAGTGGAGGGAAGAAAGTGAAAGGAAATTGGGCTTGAAGTGCAAATGTATTCTTAATTTAGGTAAAGAAATTGAAAGAAAGGTAAAAATATGTATTGAATTGCTCCAGAGAGAGAGAGAGAGAGAGAGAGAGAAAGGCAGAAACACATATACAAGAACAGGTTAGTTGTGTATGTGTGATTTTTATTTAAGGAAGAAAAATTAGAAAGGCATAAAGAATCGAATTGTTCCAGAAAGAGAGAGGCAGAGAGAGGGAGAGAGAGGTTAACATTATGCAAGGCTAGGTTAGTTGTTCTCTGTGGGTGTGGGTGTGGGCGTGGGCGTGCTGGGTGAGTGCATGAGGTTGGTGGAACGTGTGTGAATGTGGGTGGATGAACTTTCCAAAAAAAAAAAATAGGAAAATACTTCTTGCAAGGAAAATCTCGGTAATAGAAATGATTCAGGGCAAATGTTAAATCAATCACACACACACACACACACACACACACACACACACACACACACACACACACACACACACACAACGTTGTCCTGACTCACACCAGCAGAATTTTTGACGTTATAAAAAATATACAGAAAAACATGACCGGCTGGTGTGTGTGTGTGTGTGTGTGTGTGTGTGTGTGTGTGTGTGTGTGTGTGTGTGTATCCTGCCTCGCCTGGTCCTGTCTCTCCTTATATAGTAAAAGGTATCAGTCACTCTGTTGTTTTTCTTTTTGCTTTTTCTCTCTAAAAACAAACAAACAAAAAAAAAAGATTATTGGTGACGTAGTTTACCTTAGATGGCCTTGGTAACACACACACACACACACACACACACACACACACACACACACACAAGATATTTCAGTTATCATGTGTGTGTGTGTGTGTGTGTGTGTGTGTGTGTGTGTGTGTTTTGTCATCAACCGGAAGAATAAATAAAAGAAAAAGATAATGAATGAAGTGGAGGATGTCAACGCTATAGATACCCCCCTTCCCTCCCCCTCCCCCCTTCCCCTCCCTCCCCCCTACCCCTCCCTACCCCCTATCACAAGCCACGTACACACTGTCGGAGAACACACGGGGCTACAGAGATGATCAGGGGCTCGCGTCCATTTCCTGTGTGTCTTAGTATTAGCTATGGTCTCTTAGTTAGGCAGTTGGTTGGTTAGTTAATTTTTTTTTTTTTACAAGGGCACAAAAAAAGGAAACAATACTAAAAAAGAAAAAAAAAGTCCGCTACTCGCTGCTCCTACAAAAAAAGAATCAAAAGAGGTGGCCGAAAGAGAGGTCAATTTCGGGAGGAGAGGTGTCCTGATACTAATTAGTTGGTTAGTTGGTTATTTAATCGGTTAGTTGGGTTGCCATCGAAATCTCAGCCTTGGTAAGTTGGTTATTTAATCGGTTAGTTGGGTTGCCATCGAAGTCTCAGCCTTGGTAAGTTAGTTATTTAATCGGTTAGTTGGGTTGGTATCGAAATATCAGCCTTGGTTAATTGGTTATTTAATCGGTTAGTTGGGTTGGTATCGAAATATCAGCCTTGGTTAGTGAGCTAGTTAATCGGTTAGTTGGGTTGGTATCGAAATCTCAGTCTTGGTTAATTGGTTATTTAATCGGCTAGTTGGGTTGGTATCGAAATCTCAGTCTTGGTTAATTGGTTATTTAATCGGTTAGTTGGGTTGGTATCGAAATATCAGCCTTGGTTAGTGAGCTAGTTAATCGGTTAGTTGGGTTGCCATCGAAATCTCAGCCTTGGTTAGTTGGTTATTTAATCGGTTAGTTGGGTTGGTATCGAAATCTCAGTCTTGGTTAATTGGTTATTTAATCGGTTAGTTGGGTTGGCATCAAAATCTCAGCCTTGGTTAATTGGTTATTTAATCGGTTAGTTGGGTTGGTATCGAAATCTCAGTCTTGGTTAATTGGTTATTTAATCGGTTAGTTGGGTTGGCATCAAAATCTCAGCCTTGGTTAATTGGTTATTTAATCGGTTAGTTGGGTTGGTATCGAAATCTCAGCCTTGGTTAGTTGGCTATTTAATCGGTTAGTTGGGTTGGCATCGAAATCTCAGCCTTGGTTAATTGGTTATTTAATCGGTTAGTTGGGTTGCCATCGAAATCTCAGCCTTGGTTAATTGGTTATTTAATCGGTTAGTTGGGTTGCCATCGAAATCTCAGCCTTGGTTAATTGGTTATTTAATCGGTTAGTTGGGTTGCCATCGAAATATCAGCCTTGGTTAATTGGTTATTTAATCGGTTAGTTGGGTTGCCATCGAAATCTCAGCCTTGGTTAGTTGGTTATTTAATCGGTTAGTTGGGTTGGCATCAAAATCTCAACCTTGGTTAGTTGGTTATTTAATCGGTTAGTTGGGTTGCCATCGAAATCTCAGCCTTGGTTAGTTGGTTATTTAATCGGTTAGTTGGGTTGGCATCGAAATCTCAGCCTTGGTTAGTGAGCTAGTTAATCGGTTAGTTGGGTTGCCATCGAAATCTCAGCCTTGGTTAGTTGGTTATTTAATCGGTTAGTTGGGTTGCCATCGAAATCTCAGCCTTGGTTAGTGAGTTAGTTAATCGGTTAGTTGGGTTGCCATCGAAATCTCAGCCTTGGTTGGTTGGTTAGTTAATCGGTTAGTTGGGTTGCCATCGAAATCTCAGCCTTGGTTAGTTGGTTATTTAATCGGTTAGTTGGGTTGCCATCGAAATCTCAGCCTTGGTTAGTTGGTTATTTAATCGGTTAGTTGGGTTGCCATCGAAATCTCAGCCTTGGTTAGTTGGTTATTTAATCGGTTAGTTGGGTTGCCATCGAAATCTCAGCCTTGGTTAGTTGGTTAGTTAATCGGTTAGTTGGGTTGCCATCGAAATCTCAACCGGAAACCTCATATCTCATCCAATGTTACCAGATTGTCGTACTTGGGAATTGTTTGTTTTTCCGATTTCTGTCCACAAACTATCACTCCCACAAAGATAACGACATGCATTTATAATTACTGCTAAAATCGGTAATTATTGATGCTCTTTTTTTGCAATATTTACGGGCCAGAAACCGGAAAATACGATATCATGCGTTCGATAATATGGTAACGTTCGTCTCATCTCTTGTAAAATCAGCTTCCTCGAGGTTAGGCGTTTGTGTTATTTTTTTTTCTTCTATTTTACTCTGAAACTGACTCATTTATCATAACACACAAACACACACACACACACACACACACACACACACACACACACAGACACACACACACACACACACACACACACACACACACACACACACACACACACACACACGTAGTCACTCCTTCCATCCCCGGTATTTCCTTCCTACTCCCACGGACACACCCCTCTCTTTTATCCTCCCACGCTGACTACCACACCGTACACACCCTTCAACACCCACCCCATCAATCCCACACCCACCCACACGCCACCCATACATTATCACATAAGATCCGGGGAGTTTTTTCTATTGCGTCATTCTCTCGTAGCTTTTTTAGAGTGAAGGATGCAACTCACGATGAAGATTGGACTTAAGGAAAAATAATCGGCGCTGGTCCTCAATGTAGTTTGTGAAGTAGCCGACAGAGGGTCAAAATCGAGTGGAGGAGATCCGTTTTTGTTGTTGTTGTTCCTTATGTTAGTTAGTTGTTGTTTTTTTCATTCCATTGTCTCCTCTACTAAAATAAAAATAGGTTTCTTTTATTTTATTTTTACCTTGATTCCCTTCTCTGATGTAAAAAAAATAAAGATAAAAGGATTGAACGATGACAGTAGAGAAAATGATAGAAGATAGAATGAGGTAAAAATAAAGAAAAAAATATAAACTACAATGATGCGTGTGTGTGTGTGTGTGTGTGTGTGTGTGTGTGTGTGTGTGTGTGTGTGTGTGTGTGTGTGTGTGTGTGTGTGTGTGTGTTTATACTCTTGTCTTTCCTTGGGCAATATCATCAAACTCGTCGGAGCCTGGGTACATCCATTTAAAAAGACTCTCACAGAATTTCTCGGGGTTTGTCGGTCGGGAGTTTTGCCTCTGTAACAACACTCCCTGATGTATCTCTTTACTGTCTGGGTCAATTATTTTCCTCTTTTTCTTTCGTTCTTTTTTCTCTTATCATCCAAAACTTCTGTACTGTTGTTTTTGTTTCCATGGATGGTTTCATGAGCCTGGCGGTGGTCTTGCAAGGCTTCCGCGCTGTGAAAGGGACAATGACTCATGAGAGCCCGACATAGCTCCTCTCTGGCCTTGGAAAACGTTCGTAACAAGAGCCTGAAATGTTGGACAATACAGGTGTTTATCCCTATCCGTTGTCGAGGTTCCAAGGGTGGTTTCATGAGCCTGGCGGTGGTTTGCAAGGCTTCCGCGCTGTGAACGGGGCAAAGATTCATGAGAGCCCGACGTATCTCCTCTCCGGTCTTGGAAAACGTTCGTAACAAGAGCCTGAAATGTTGGACAGTACAGGTGTTTATCCCTATCGGTTGTCGAGGTTCCCAAGGTTAGTTTCATGAGCCTGGCGTCATAATTTGGCAAGGCAGGGAAGACACTCATGGCAACCGACGTATCTCCTCTCTGGCCTTGGAAAACGTTCATAACAAGAGCCTGAAACGTTGGACAATACAGGAAAATCACGTCTGAAAATTAGCTTGTAAGGGTTAGGGAGTGTGTCAAACCTCTGCCTCTCTCCTCTATACTCCTTCACCGGGAAAATCACGTCTGAAAATTAGTTTGTAAGGGTTAGGGAGTGTGTCAAACCTCTGCCTCTCTCCTCTATACTCCTTCACCGGGAAAATCACATCTGAAAATCATCTTGTAAGGGTTAGGGAGTGTGTCAAACCTCTGCCTCTCTCCTCTATACTCCTTCACCGGGAAAATCACGTCTGAAAATTAGCTTGTAAGGGCGCTAGGGAGGTTCCGCTAGGTTGTCGAGGTTCCCAAGGGTGGTTTCATGAGGTTGGCGGTATAGTTTGGCAAGGCTTCCGCGCTGTGAACGGGAATACACTTGCTAATACTAACACTACTCTTTTTTTTCTCTATATTCTTCCTCTTTTCATAGACCCTTATCACTTATCTCCTTCTTCTAGTTATTTTCCACTAAAAACTAACGTATCTTCTCTGCGGGCTAAAGAAATAGTAACAGGAACCCGGAGCGTGTGATTATAAGTGCTTGTGTCGCAGAAATAAGGACATCGCCGATACCACTGCTACATAACGTACCTCTGTAGGAGCACCCGTATCACCTCTATGTTATGATGAGGGGGAAACCGAAAGAATGAAACCACCCAACGCGTCCGCCCATGTTTTCCGCAGACCAAGGCCACGATATCACACGCTTTTAGCCGTTTTCACTGGTCGGGACAGAACGGGACGCAAAATCGGCTATGTGTGACCCCAGCTTTACCAACCCTAACGCTACATGACGTGTCTCTGTAGGAATGCCATCAACTCTCTCTAATGATGAGGTGGCGGGGGAAGGAGTGACGCAAGAACCAGAATGACGCAAGGAGTGGCATGGCACCAGAATGACGTAACGTGCTTATAGTTTTCCATGGTTGAGTTGCCTCTTAGTAACATCCACGACTGTCCTGTGATTTCCCTCTATTTTTTTACAGTAAAGGAAACAGTTCAAGGGCAAAAAAAAAGGAAACAATAATGAAAAAAAAAGCCCGCTAATCACTGCATGCTCCTACGAAAGAGTCAAGAGGAGTGGCCGAAAGACAAGTCAATTTCGGGTGTCAGAAGATGCAGAACCCAATGTATTTTCAGCGCAAGTAAGATTTAATTGAACTGATATGATTTACACACACACACACACACACACACACTGCCATCCGAAACTGACCTCTCTTCTGTCCAATCGTTACTTATTGTGTCAGATCAGCGAATAACGGGCTTTTTTGTTAATGGTTTTGTTGTTTGCCTGTGAGCTGCCTTCCTTGCTATAAACAAACACACACACACACACACACACACACGGTAAGGTTCATGCGAAATTCCGACTCTGAACGCGCTTAGAGAATTGCAACGCCCTTGGACCTTGACAAACAATTTTCAGACGTGATTTCCCAGGTGAAGGTTACCCGTTTTGTCCTCTGAAGGGATGAAGGTAAGGTGAAGTTGGGAGCACACGCTGTAGCTGCGCGGGGCTGCGGTGATCATCTCCGTCCCGTTGGCCCTTTGAGGCTGTGGTGGGAGAGAACCCTTAATCCGACACAGAGGCAGTGTATTATCCGGGTTCCGCAGTTTACCTTCCCCAGGTGTCCCCAGTACCTATTTATCGACCAGCCCGAAAGGAAGGATGAAGAGCTGAGTGGACTGCACGCCGACTGCCCAGGCCGGGATTCGAACCTCGGCCCGTAGATTTCAAGTCAGGGACGCTAACCATTGCACCGCGAAGGATGTAGAGTTTAAAATCACTTTCTGACCCTGACAATATATAATAATATTCCCATGCAATTTCCCTCTCGTACTGTCCTCTGAAAGGGAGCAAAGGTTTGAAACACTCCACGACCCTCACAAGGCAATTCAGATGTGATGTTCCCGGTGAAGGAGTATAGAGGAGAAACGGAGAGGTCTGACACACTCCCTAGCGCCCTTACAAGATCATTCTCAGATGTGATTTTCCCGGCGAAAGCATAATTTATTCTCTGAAGGGGAGCAAAGGTTTGGAACACTCCCAGACCCCCACAAGGCAATTCAGATGTGATGTTCCCGGTGAAGGAGTATAGAGGAGAAAGGGAGAGGTCTGACACACTCCCTAGCGCCCTTACAAGATCATTCTCAGATGTGATTTTCCCGGCGAAAGCATAACTTATTCTCTGAAGAGGAGCAAAGGTTTGGAACACTCCCAGACCCCCACAAGGCAATTCAGATGTGATGTTCCCGGTGAAGGAGTATAGAGGAGAAAGGGAGAGGTCTGACACACTCCCTAGCGCCCTTACAAGATCATTCTCAGATGTGATTTTCCCGGCGAAAGCATAATTTATCCTCTGAAGGGGAGCAAAGGTTTGGAACACTCCCAGACCCCCACGAGGTAACTCTCAAACGTGATTATCCCAGTGAAAGAATCTCGTATTTCCCACAAAGACTCCACAGACTTCTAAAGCGGAGGATGGATATTGCAAGGACGAGTAAAGGTGAAAATCGTACAGCTGGTTGATAAGACATTTCCTGACCTTTTTTTGTTGTTGTTGTTTCTTATGTTTGTTTGTTTTTTTTTTTGTTTTTTTCACTGTCTACTAAAATAACATAAAAAAATGGATGTTTCTTCGCCATCTGACTTATGTGTATTAAATCACCTACCCACACACACACACACACACACACACACACACACACACACTCATACACCAGCTACCTCACCTATATATTCATTTCCGCATCACACACACACACACACACACACACGCACTAAAAAAGGTATCCACACTACATTCATATCACACTCTAATTAAAACGACACACACATACACATACACACACACACACACACACACACAGACTGCAAACAGACATATGTCATACCTGAACTAAAAACTGACAACCACACCCACGCCCATGCCCACGCCCACGCCCACGCCTACGCCCACGCCTACGCCTACGCCCACGCCTACACGTACCTAGATCGTTCTTGGAATACAGTTAAGATGCAAAAATGGTCTGATCATTGAACACACACACACACACACACACACACACACACACACACACACACACACGCCTGCATTGCTGCCCACGCGTTCACCCTTCCCACGTGAAGAGATATTGAGAGAGAGAGAGAGAGAGAGAGAGAGAGAGAGAGAGAGAGAGAGAGAGAGAGAGAGAGAGGTTAGAATATGATCATTTCAAATCCAAACAAAATCCATGAAGGTAGAAATGGTAAAACACACACACACACACATACACACATACACTCATGCTTCACAGAGCGGGTTGGTGAGAGAGAGAGAGAGAGAGAGAGAGAGAGAGAGGTCATTGTCTTTTCCGTTCTTGTAATAATTATTTCCATCACTGAATTTCTCTCTCTCTCTCTCTCTCTCTCTCTCATAATTTTCTTTTAAATAACTCACCTTTTCTTTTTTACTTGTATATTGTTTTTCTTTTTCTTATTTTCTCCTTCCTTTTTATCCTTACTGTGTGTAGGTTTGTTTCATTAACATTAGACCTCATCTTGACTATGCGGTTCAGTTCTGGTCACCCTACTATAGAATGGATATCAAAATGTTAGAATCGGTGCAGAGGAGGATGACTAAGATGATTCAGGGGTTGAGAAACTTGCCATACGAGGAAAGACTCAAACAGTTAAACTTGCATTCTCTAGAAAGGCGAAGGGTGCGTGGAGACATGATCGAGGTTTATAAATGGATGAAAGGCTTTAATAAGGGAGACATTCATAAGGTTTTGTTGGTAAGAGAACCGGGTAGGACACGAAGTAACGGGTTTAAACTGGATAAATTCAGATTCAACAGGGACATAGGCAAAAATTGGTTTACTAACAGGGTGGTGGATGAGTGGAATAGGCTTAGCAGTCATGTGGTGAGTGCCAATACAATTGTCACATTCAAAATCGACTAGATAAATTCATGGACAGCGATATTAGGTGGGGTTAGATACACGGACGTACAGGCCTACCGGCCTCTTGCAGACTCCTGCGTTCTTATGTTCTTATGTTCTTATGTTCATTTATATATTGCACGACGGGTGGACTCTCTCTCTCTCTCTCTCTCTCTCTCTCTCTCTCTCTCTCTCTCTCTCTCTCTCTCTCTCTCTCTCTCTCTCTCTCTCTCAGAATAATGGAAATTCACAAATCAGCGTGACATTGACGGAACAGGAACTTTGCCCGTGTGTGTGTGTGTGTGTGTAGGAAAACTCTGCAGTGTCCTTGGCCCTGACCTCCCCCCCTCTCCCTTATCATCCGGCCAGGGTACACACACACACACACACACACACACACATACACACACACACTGAATGACGTCACGAGTCTACGCTGGGAATGTTCCTGAGCGCGCGCACACACACACACACACACACATAGAAAGAGAAGGAAAGAGGAGGCAAACAAACAGAAAAACATACATCCAAACAATACATAGACATACATACATGCATACATAGACATACATACAGACATACACAGTAACATACATACATACATACAGATAAACAGACACAGAGAGGCGTCGTCTAGGGCTAGGCTGTCTTTTGTGACCCGGCGGAAGTTACGAGAAGACTAGGAGGAGGAGGAGGAGGAGGAGGAAGAGGAGGAGGGGAGGAGGAGGAGGATGTGATGACTAGCTCTCTGACGTCACTTAATCTACGTAGCTACACTTTCACTCCTTTAATAGCAACACACACACACACACACACACACACACACACACACACACACACACACACACACACATATATATTCATCATTACTATATCCACACACACACAGACTCTCTCTCTCTCTCTCTCTCTCTCTCTCTCTCTCTCTCTCTCTCTCTCTCTCTCTCTCTCTCTCTCTCTCTCTCTCTCTTCCCCTTCTTCCTTCCTTTCCTTCCCTCTCCTTTCCCTTCTTCCTTCCTTCCCCTTTCTTCCCTTCCTCCTCCCCTTCCCTATCTTCCTTCCTTCCTCCTTTCTCATTTCCTTCGTTCTTCTTCTCCTTGTTCCCCTTCTTTATATTTCCCCTTCTTCCTTCCTTTCCTTCCCTTTTCTCTTTCCCTTCTTCCTTCCTTTCCCCTCTCTTCCCTTCTTCCTTCCCTTCCCTGTCTTCCTTCCTTCCTCCTTGCTCATTTCCTTCCTTCTTCTTCTCCTTCTTCCCCTTCTTTATATTTCCCCTTGTTATCCTTCCTTGAATCTTTCCTCCCTCCCTTCCCTTTTTACTTCGTCCCCCCCCGCCCTCCCCTCTCTCCCCCTTTCTGAATCATACATACTAAACAATGAGAGGAACATGTGTGTAGGCTTAAAATAGCTAAGCTCCCCCTTCTCCCTCTCTCCCCTCTTCCCCTTCCTCCCTCTCACCGCTTACGTAAGGACAACGAACGGAAGGAAGGAGGAGAATAATAATGGAGGAAGTAAGGGAGAAAGAGTAAGGGAAGGAGTTAGGGAAGGAGGAAAGGAGGGCTAGCTGGAGGAGGAAGGGAAGACACATGGAGGAGGTAAGGAAGGAGGGAAGAATTAGAAGAAAGGAGGAAAGATAAAGATGGGGAAGGAGGAGGAAAGAAGGAAAAGAGGAAGGAGAAAAGGAAGGAAAAAGATGGAAAGATGGAAAAATAAAGGAAAGAAGGAGAAAGAAAGAGAACATAAGAATATAAGAACGTAAGGAGTCTGCAAGAGGCCGGTTGGCCTATACAAGGCAGCTCCTGTAATCCTAACCCAACCTAACCCAACTATCCATGAATTTATCCAACCTCTTCTTAAATGTATCAATGGTATTGGCACCCACAACATGGCTGCCAAGCCTGTTCCATTCATCCACCACTCTATTGGCGAACCAATTCTTGCCTACGTCTTTGCTGAATCTGAATTTGTCTAACTTAAAACCATTGCTGCGCGTCCTACCTGGCTCTTTTAATACCAAGATCTTATTGACATCCCCTTTATTAAAGCCCTGCATCCATTTATAAACTTCGTTAAGGTCTCCTCGAAACCTTCGCCTTTCTAGAGAGTGTAGATTTAAATGCTTCATTCTGTCCTCATACGGCAAGTTTCTCACCCCTTGAATCATTTTTGTCATCCTCTGTACAGAGTCTAACATCTTGATATCCATTCTATAGTAGGGGGACCAGAACTGGACCGCGCAATCAAGGTGAGGTCTAACTAGTGCTAAGTAAAGTTTGAGGATGACTTCAGCGCTCCTATTGCTTACGCTCCTTGAGATGAAACCAAGTACTCTGTTTGCACGATTCTTAGCCTGGATGCATTGGGCCCTTGGCCGAAGGGGAAGGAGGAAAGGAAAGAGGAAGAAAGAGGGCAGGTATGGATAGAACTATAGAAGGGAAAAAAAGGAATTAGGAAGAGGAGGAAGGAAAGGAAAAAGATAAGAAAGTAGTGAAAAGAAATGAAAAAGGAAAACAAAGATGAAAATAGGAAGAAAGAAGAGAAAGAAAAAAAGGATGATGAGAAAAAGGAAAACGTATGGAAGAGAGCAACGGAAGAGAGAGAGAGAGAGAGAGAGAGAGAGAGAGAGAGAGAGAGAGGAAGTACCTAAATTGGGACAAGACAAAGGAACGCTAAGGACGTGACGCAAATGAAGTTAATGACGCCATTTTAACCTGTTTTTAATAGTATAATTTAACATGTTTTTTTATATATGTCTTAAGAACGTTTTTGTAGCCTTTTTTTTTTTTTGTCTTTTCCTTCCATTATTTTACTTAACTTCACTTCACTTAACTTCATTTCACTTTACTCTATTTTACTTAACTTCACTTCACTTCATTTCACTTCATTTCACTTCACTTTACTGTACTTTACTCCACTTCAGTTCACTTCACCTCACCTCACCTTACCTTACCTTACCTTACCTTACCTTACCTTACCTTACCTTACCTTACTTTACCTTACTATCATTTACTTATTCCATGTAACAAGGAATAAAATGAGAAAAAAGGAAGGAAGGAGGATGGGAAAGAAAGGAGAAGGGCAGGAAGGAAAATTTACATAGATTTACACAGAAAATCAGACCACACAGACCCCATGGTCCAGACTTGGTGGTCTGTCCTTAAACCTAAGTGATTTTACATTAATCAGAAGACTCCAAAACGTTGCATTTCTACTCTAGTTGATATTAAGTTGAAGGAAGTGACGGTCGAGCTTATTTTTGAAGGAGTCAATCGTGTTACACTGGACCACTGATGATGGGAGCTTATTCCATTCTCGCGCTATAACGTTGGTGAAGAAAAATTTGGTGCAGTCTGAATTAACTTGTCTACATCTGAGTTTTACGCCATTGCTCCTCGTGCGCAGTGTCATCGATCATAATCAATGTTGATCTGTCTACATTCGTGAAACCATTAAGTATTTTAAAACATTCGATCAGTTTTCCTCGGAGGCGACGTTTCTCAAGAGAGAACATGTTAAGGGTGGAAAGCCTTTCTTCGTAGGATTTGTTGCGCAAGGAAGGGATCATTTTCGTTGCCCGACGCTGAACACCTTCTAATTTAGCAATGTCCTTTGCATGGTGGGGAGACCAAAACTGTACCGCGTATTCCAAGTGGGGTCTGACTAAACTGTTGTAGAGCGGGAGTATTACATCTTTATTCTTGAATAAAAAGCGTCTTTTAATGAAGCCCAACATTCTGTCCGCTTTATTTGCTGCATCGATGCATTGCTGTGAGAATTTGAGGTTTGACGCGATTTTGACCCCCAAGTCCTTGACGCACTGAACGCTTTTGAGTTTAACGCCGCGCATTTCGTAATCGAACTTCTTATTCCTCGTTCCAACTTGAAGGACCTGGCACTTGCTTACGTTAAAGGGCATCTCCCATCTATCCGACCAAGCTGAAATTTTGTGCAAATCCTCTTGGAGGAAGGAAGAAGGAGGGAAGGAAGAAAGATGGGGAAGAAAGGAGAAGGGAAGGGAAGGAAGGAAGGAAAGGAAGGAGAAGGAAGAAGGAAAGGGAAGAAGGAAAAAAAAGGAGGGAAGGAAGGAGGATGGGGAGGAAGGAAGAAGGGAAGGAAGTAGAAGGGAGGGAAGGAGGGATGAGAAGGAAAAAGAGGAGGGAAGGAAGGAGGAAAGGGGAAGAAAGGAGAAGGAAAGGAAGGAAGGAAAGGAAGGAAGTAGAAGGGAGGGAAGGAGGAGGGGGAAGGAAATAAAAAAGGAGGGAAGGAAGAAGGAAAGGGGAGGAAAGAAGGGAAGGAAGGAAGAAGGAAAGGAAGGAGGGAGAAGGGAGGGGAGGAAATAAAAAAGGAGGGGAGGAAGGAGAAGGGAAGAAAAGAAAGGAAGGAAGAAAAAAGGAAGGGAAGGAAGGAGAAAGAAGGAGGAAGAGGAAGAAGGAAAAAAAGGGATGGAAGGAAGGAGGATGGGGAGGAAAGAAGAAGGGAAGGAAGGAAGAAGGAAAGGAAGGAAGTAGAAGGGAGAGAAGGAGGAAGGGGAAGGAGGAAAAAATGTGAAACCTTACCACCGTCATCACCACCACCACCACCAACATCATCACCACCACCACCATCACCACCACCACCACCATCACCACTACCACCATCACCACCACCATCATCACCACCACCACCACCATCACCACTACCACCATCACCACCACCATCACCACCACCATCACCACCACCACCACCACCATCACCACTACCACCATCATTATTCTTCCCTCTACTCCCCTTTTCCTCCCCTTTATCTTTTTTTATCACCATCTTCGCGCTTACAATTTTTTTTTTCCTTATTTTTCATTTTCATATATTTAGCTACGTTTTTCTATACTGCTCTTGTTTTTTTTCCTAATGTTTGTCTTTATTTTCCATTTTTCTTGTACTTATTTTCATATAAGAACATAAGAACGTAAGGAGTCTGCAAGAGGCCGGTTGGCCTATACAAGGCAGCTCCTGTACACTCAACCCCACCCTACCTCACCATCCATGGCTTTATCTAACCTCTTCTTGAATGTATCTATGGTATTAGCACCCACAACATGGCCCCCAAGCCTGTTCCATTCGTCCACCACTCTATTGGTGAGCCAATTCTTGCCTATGTCTTTGTTGAATCTGAATTTGTCTAACTTAAAACCATTGCCACGCGTCCTACCTGGCTCTTTTACTCTCAAAATCTTATTGACATCCCCTTTATTAAAGCCCTTCATCCATTTATAGACTTCGATCAAGTCTCCTTGCAACCTTCGCCTTTCTAGAGAGTGTAGATTTAACTGCTTCAGCCTGTCTTCATAAGGCAAGTTTCTCACCCCCTGAATCATCTTTGTCATCCTCCTCTGTACAGATTCTAACATCTTGATATCCATTCTATAGTAGGGGGACCAGAACTGAACTGCATAATCGAGATGAGGTCTAACTAGTGCTAAGTAAAGTTTGAGGATGACTTCAGCGCTCCTATTGCTTACGCTCCTTGAGATGAAACCAAGTACTCTGTTTGCCCGATTTTTAGCCTGAATGCATTGAGCCCTAGGACGGAGGTCAGCGCTCACTAGGACTCCTAAGTCTCTCTCACGCCCAGACCTGCTTAGAGGAGTGTCATTTAAGGAGTAATTGTGTGAGGGATTCTTCATTCATATCATTTTTTTCCCTACAGTATTTCTCTTCACATATTTTCCTTTTTTTTCATCTTCATTCATTTTCCTTTTTCCTTATAATATTTCTCCTCATACATTTTCCTGTTTTTTTATCTTCATTCATTTTCCTTTTTCCTTATAATATTTCTCCTCATACATTTTCCTGTTTTTTTTATCTTCATTCATTTTCCTTTTTCCTTATAATATTTCTCCTCATACATTTTCCTGTTTTTTTTTATCTTCATTCATTTTCCTTTTTCTTTTTAATATTTCTCTTCATTCATTTTCCTGTTTTTTTTTATTTCTATTTTTCTTTTTCCGTATAATATTTCTCTTCATTCATTTTCCTGGGTTTTTTTATTTCTATTTTCCTTTTTCTTTTTAATATTTCTCTTCATTCATTTTCCTGTTTTTTTTTTATTTCTATTTTTCTTTTTCCTTATAATATTTCTATCCATACATTTTCCTTTTTTTATTTCCATTTTCCTTTTTCCTTATAATATCTCTTCATTCATTTTCCTGTTTTTTTTCCATTTTCCGTTTCCCTTCTAATATTTCTCTCCAAACATTCTTTTTTTATTTTCATTTTCCTTTTTCCTTGTAGTATTTTTCGTCATATTTTCCTGACTTTCGAAAGTGTATCAAATTATCTCTAGTTTTCCTGTTTATCGTTTCGTCTGCGTCATTTCAACCAGATATCAATATTTTTCTTAGTTTCTAGATTAACATTTTTTTTTCCTTCCCGGACATCATTTCCTGCCACGTATCTTCTTATACATTGCTTTTATCCTTTGTTTTGAGATAAGTTTGTAGTTTCTCCTCCTCTCTTTCCTTACTTTTATCCACTCTGTTTTGTTATGTGTCGAGAGGTTTTTTTCTCCTTTCTTTCCTCCCTGACTTTCCTCTCATCTCCTATCCCATCCGTTCTATCGTAAAGGAAGAGAGAGAGAGAGAGAGAGAGAGAGAGAGAGAGAGAGAGAGAGAGAGAGAGAGAGAGAGAGAGAGATGTGTGTGGGCGGGGGGGGGAAGGGGAGAGTTGCACAGCCTGTCATGTTCCATCTCAATCACGTCAAGTAGATGTCGCTGGGTCTAAATGATGCTCTTAAGAAGTGTTCTGAGAAAGCTTGAAGACACTTAGATCAACTCCTCCTCGTCCTCCTCCTCCTCCTCCTCCTCTTAATCCTACTTTATCTTATCATTCTCCTCTCTGCTTCCCATCCTCCTCCTCCTACTTATACTTCTTATTCTTCTCCTCTCTCTCTCCTTCCTCCTCCTCCTCCTCCTTTTTCTTCTCCTTTTCTGCTCCCCTCCTCTCCCCCTCCTCCTCCTCCTCCTCCTCTCGTAATTATTCTTCTCTTTCTGCCGCTCCTTCTCCTCCTTATTTTCCATATTCTCCTCCTTTTCCTGCTTCCCTCCTCCTCCTCCTCCTCCTTCTTTTTCTTCTCCTTTTCTGCTCCCCTCCTCTTCTTCTCCTCCTCCTCTCGTAATTATTCTTCTCTTTCTGCCGCTCCTTCTCCTCCTTATTTTCCATATCCTCCTCCTTCTCCTGCTTCCCTCCTCCTCCTCCTCCTTTTTATTTGTCTCCTGTTTCTGATCTTCCTCCTCCTCCTTTTCCCTCTACTTGTTCTTCTTCACTTTCTGCTCCCTTCGTCCTCCTTCTCCTTCTTTTCCTCCTCCTCCTCATCATCATCATTCTTTTTGCCCTTCACAGCACCTCTAAACGTTAAGTCTTTTATCATCTCCTTGCAGCCTCTTCTGTGTATCTCAAACGTTATTTTTCCTGTAACCCAAGTTTGGCGACCTTGTGTGTGTCCCAAACGCTTCTTTCTTTTTCTTCGAAGTTGAGTTCTGAGAATGTGTGTGTGTGTGTGTGTGTGTGTGTGTGTGTGTGTGTGTGTGTGTGTGTGTGTGTGTGTGTGTGTGTGTGTGTGTGTCAAGGTTGGAAAAAATCATGATTTTTCTAAAACAAAATTTTAAAAAATCGATTTATTTGATTTAAATCGGATTTTTTTATATTTAAATCGATTTTTTTATTTAAATTATTTTTTTGGCATAAATCCTTGTTTGTTTCCACTGATTATTTGTTTCAGTCATATGAGACCATTTTTTTATAATAAACTTGGTCAATGTTAAATGAAACCATACTTCAATATACATTACCCAAGATGAGTTTTTCATATTTTTTTTAAGTAGGACTAATACTTTAATCAGATCTGTTACGTTAAAGTAACTAGTACAAAAATACAAAGAAACAGAAGAGGAGCGGCAATCAAACAAACATATAAATATAGAGTAATATGACTGCATGAAATGGCAATGGCTCACTGGTGCCTGACTTGCTACAGGACCAGCACAGGATCAGAACAAGACAAGCAGCCTTGATACTTTTCCTGTACAACTGGTTCACATGTTGTTCATATATATATATATATATATATATATATATATATATATATATATATATATATATATATATATATATATATATATATATATATATATATATAATTTAAATTATTAGATATTTTACTCCTGATATGACACTTCAATCATTTTAAATACAATTTGTTTAATTTTGATTTAAATCATGATTTTTTTTATTCTGCTTCAAATCGATTTAAATCACTTGATTTAAATAATTTGATTTAAATCAAAACAACCCTGGTGTGTGTGTGTGTGTGTGTGTGTGTGTGTGTGTGTGTGTGTGTGTGTGTGTGTGTGTGTGTGTGTATCTCAAACGTTTGTTCTTTCTTTCCTCTTAGTTAATTTTGGAAGGGTTTTTTCATCGTGGTTCGGTCTTGAGTGTGTGTGTGTGTGTGTGTGTGTGTATTGTTATGGTACCCTCGTCTAACTCGAGTCTCGAAGCGCGCCATCACACATCACCACTTCACCAATAACCAACTCACGCACGAATCCTCGAAGCTAAAGCCGCACCAGCGCATTCACTCGAGGACTCGTGACTCCACACCGAGGCTTCACCCATCATTCAATTGAATATCACGAAGCCTCACACTTCGCGGACTCGTCTCGCCCGCCGAGGTTATAAATAGACCTCCACAAGCTAACCCCGCCAGTCTCAACCAAAATCAGCTCACTTCCCGAGGACGCAAGGACTCTTCACCTGCCGTGAGCTAACCAGGATTCACCAGGGGGTCTGACACACACATCTATCCACATACCCATTCTCACTTGCATATATATTTGTATTCCTTATGTGTAATTCTAATTCTAAACTAAACACCTCAGTGAACTAATATTTCGTTCCACAATAATTGTAATTCTTATTTGGTTCCTCAAAGATAAGTCTCATAATTAGTACCTCATTGATAATTGTAACTATAACTAATCACTTCAGTGAACCAAACCACTTACTCTTGTCATTGCCTCTTTTGTCATATGTTCTAATTGTCTTATTAGGTTAAGTATTAAGTAAAATTGTACCATTTCCTTTCACTTAACCTTGCTATTATGTTATGTCCCAGTTAGCTTAACCTTACAATTATGTTATGTCCCAGTTAGCTATCTTTTCAACACAAATCAACCCCTAGACGTCAGTTAGCTGTATTCATAACATTTGGGGGCCTGTCCGGGAGATTACACACAACTTACACTTTGTTACTCAGCCCAGAGTGTTTCTGGTTGTTCACATTCTTGTTGGTGATCGTGCGAGTTGTGCCTTTAAAATTTTCACCACACGAAGGCCTGGTGTAGAGGCGTTAGACATCTTCGCACGTGCACACGGTAAGAAATAAGTGTTGACGTCGCGTCGGATTATTCCTCAATGATTTTACCTTTCGCCCAAAACTCAAGACTCAAACTAACTTATCGCAACCTGCGACGTTCCAAATCAAATCTTTAAGCTTGAAAGTAGCGTTCAGTCCTCAAACTCAAAGCTTGAAAGTAGCGTTCAGTCCTCAAACTCAAAGCTTGAAAGTAGCGTTCAGTCCTCAAACTAAAGCTTGAAAGTAGCGTTCAGTCCTCAAACTCAAGAGTACTTAATGTTAGTTCTTGTTAAATCGCTCGGGGTATCGATTTATCGCTAACCTTCAACTGGTTCGTTACCTCTTCAGAAGCCCTCACTTAGGGGCCGCTCCCCTCACCTCGAGGAATCTCACTAAACTCGCCTCGTCCCGAGTCAATTGACAACTAGACTCTCTTAAATAAGAGTCACACTTTAACTTCAATCGTTTTGACTAGTCAATCTTACTAACTTCAACTCAAAGTTCAACTTAATCCTAAATCGACTCAAAGTCAACGAATTAACTTTGGGTAAGGACTCGGAAGTATTTAAGGTTGATTCCTCGACATCTTATCAAGCTCATAAAAGCTTCCTTGCATTAGCAACTTGATTCATCATGGCGCACGTTCTCAACTTGGATAAATTTGTCTGTAACCCGTCGGTCGCTGAGCTGAAAGAGGCCAAACAAAAAATTACTTAAAATATATCGCTCAGAACTTTATCTCTTTCCCTTCTGACATTCGAAAAGAGTAATTAAGAACCCTCATTTTTAGCTCATCTTGGGAAGAAAACCCCTGTCCCAGTCCACCTCAAGACTCGAGCCTTCTGCTGGAGATCGAGAAAGTAAAAATGCAATCTCTGCAGATGAATCTAGAATATGAAAAGCTAGAGAACGAAAGAGATAGAAAATATGCACAAATGCAATGGATGGAAAGCGAAAAAGAGCAGAAAAAGAAAAAAGAAAAAGCGCGAGAGCATGAGTTGCAAATGTTTCAATTAAAATCCACTGTAATTCAGCCTCAGCATAAAACAAAGGTCACTAAATACTTACCTTTACTCCCTCAATTCTCTGATAAAGATCCAGAGACCTTCTTTGGCGAGTTCGAAAGTTCAGCTGAACACTTAAAGCTCCCTAGAGAGACTGGACATGGCTGCTTAAACTATGGCTGCTTAAACCTAAACTCTCTCCTAAAGCCTTAACTACCTTGAACGGTCTCGAAAACAACACTGATTATGACCTCGTTGAAAAAGAAATTTTGGCAGCCTATTCCATAACACCGAGGGCTATCGACAAGCCTTCCGCAAGATGTCTAAAACTCCTCACTAGACCTATTTGGAGTTTGCTTCTGAAAAGCTTCGGGCTCTTCGCCGTTGCCTCAAATCAGCCGCTATAACAACTTTTGACGAGCTTGTTAATATCGTAGCACTGGAAGAATTCAAAAGGAAGTTACATCACCAACAAGGAGGAAACAGACTTAATCAAAGCCGCCCAGTTAGCGAACGTTTTTTTCCTGATTAATCGTCCTGCCTCGTCGGGAGAGAGAAAAGCAGAGGCTGCATTAACTGTAAAGTCAGGCGCAGGTGTTTCAGGGTCGGTTAAGCCAGTAGGCAGTGGTTCCCAGACAGCTCTCTTCTGCTCATTTTTGCAAACAACCGGGCCACCTCAAAGAACTGTCCTAATCCCAAATGCAAAGCAGCTAAAGCCCAATTTTCAAAACCAGTGGCTTCTCTTCAAGTTTCCCTCACAGCCACTCCACCTAACGATCCCTTTAAGCCTTTCAGATCAACAGGGACTTTTCACCTTGACCCCAATAATGTTCATAAGGTCAGAGTCTTAAGAGACACTGCCTCCGCTCAATCAATCATATTGAAGTCAGCATTCACAAATACAGAGCAGTGTTATACCGGTGACAAGGTGTACATCAAAGATTTTCATAAACTCTTTTTTTTCCATTCCATTAGCCAGAGTACACCTTGATAGTCCCCTCGTAAAAGAAGTGATAGTGGGAGTAAGTGACGACTCATCCTTGCCGATTCCCAATTCTGAATTCCTACTAGCCAATGACTTAGCCGGAGGTTCAGTCCTTCCACCTTTGGTGATCAGCGAAACGTTGTTAACTCAAAACCACACCGAGCACCTTGAGAAACGGGAACCTTATCTTATTTCCTGCTTGTGACCACTCGTGCAAAATCTAGAAGGGCTGATCGATTACCACCTTCATCCCTTAAAGGCAGTCACTCCTCTGCTGAAGTCAATCAGCTATTCACAAATAAAGTACTTGGAGGCTCAGCGGGAACATCCCTTAAAGGCAGTCACTCCTCTGCTGAAGTCAATCAGCTATTCACAAATAAAGTACTTGGAGGCTCAGCGGGAAGACTCCACCTTGGCAAAGTTTTACAATAGTCTCTCCCAAAGACCAAATCACTCACTATCCCTCCTTCTACGAGCAGGATCAAATTCTTAAGTGTGTTTCGACCAGGTAAAGTTTCGGATGAAGCTACTTGGGCCGGAGCCAATCAGATAGTCTTGCCAACTGTTCTAAGACAACCTGTTCTTGGGATCGCTCATGAAAGTTTTGCCGGCCACCTGGGGATAAAGAAAAAAAGTGAGAAGATCCTGACAGACTTTTATTGGCCAGGACTTAGGGAGGATGTCAATCATGTTAACGTGTCAACTTGCCGGGTTGCAGGCAAACCTAACCAGACTATTCCCCCCTATCCCCTCCAGCCCATTGCTGTTCCCTCGGAACCCTTTCAAAAAATAGTCATTGACATTGTTGGTCCCCTGCCGAAAACAAAAAAAGTATAATCAATATATACTAACAATTCTTGATCCCACAACTAGGTATCCTGAGGCCTTTCCCATCAAAAACATCACTTCTAAAACTATTGTCTCAAAGTTCCGTCAATTGTTCACCACGTTCGGGATTCCTCAGGAGATCCAGTGACCCAGACACTAATTTAATTTCACCAGCGATCTATTTAAAGCAGTCTTGAATGAGCTGGGTATCACACAAACGCTTCTACTGCTTACCACCCGCAGTCACAGGGAGCTCTAGAGAGGTGCCATCAAACACTAAAAAATCTCCTGCGTAAATTTTGTCACGAACAAGACCTCGATTGGGATGACTCTCTCTTCCTTGCATGCTATTTGCCATCCGAGAAGCGCCTAATGAGTCTCTAGGAGTCTCTCCCTTCGAGTTGTTGTTCGGAAGGAAAGTGAGAGGGCCACTAAGGGTTGTTAAGGACAAGCTACTAGACTCGACCACTCATAAGCTTGTCTGTCACTAACTATCTAGATCACTTAAAAGCAACCCTATCTAAAGTTCAATCATTTGCCAGAAACAACTTAAATCACGCTCAACAAACCATGATAGTAAATTTTGACAAGATGGCTAAAATCAGAACATTTAATGGTGATCAAGTTCTTGCCTTCATTCCAGCCCCTAAAGCACCCTTGCAAATTATCATGGTCCCTATAACATCTTGCAGAAAGTAGACCACAATTATGTCATCAGCACCCCTGACCGTCGAAAGTCGACTCTGTGTATTCATGTAAACCTCTTGAAACGATATAAAAGTAAGCATCCAGCCCCTGCATCCCAGCCAAGCACTGGTGCAGATTCACTCGACTCGACTGAGTCATCTGAACCTGGCTCCAAACCAAATCCTGCCCCTGACTACCGATCTGTTTGTTCATCTAGTATTCCGCGTGTATGTCAAATACCACCACAACACACCCAACAGACATTCAACAAAACTCTTACATCCTTCAACACCTGGATGAACACCTTGCTCATCTCTCCCCCTCAGAAGCTCAGGACATTGCATCACTCATCAACCAATTCAACGCCATCTTTGGCGACACCCATAACTTTGCAATGTTCTCTCTCATGATGTGCAGCTACTTCCCGGAACGACACCTATTCGCCAGGCTCCATACAGGCTCAACCCTCAGAGGCGAGAACAAATGAAGGAGGTGGACTATCTACTCGAACAGGGTTTGGCCGTCCCCAGCAGTTCTCCATCGGCGTCTCCCTGCCTTATCGTTGCCAAGGAGGACGGTCAGCTCCGCTTCTGCACAGACTACCGCAGAGTGAACGCCGTACCCGTGCCAGACGCCTACCCTCTTCCTCGGGTAGATGACCTTATCGATGAAGTAGGTAATGCTAAGTATGTATCAAAGCTGGATTTATTAAAAGGGTATTATCAGGTCGCCCTTACTAAGGAGGCTCAACTCCTCTCCGCCTTCATCACTCCTTTAGGGCTCTTTCAATATCTTGTGGGCCCCCTTTGGCATGAGAAACTGTCTAGCCACATTTCAAAGAGCAATGAACTTGGTGTTACAAGGCATAAATGGGGTATCTGTGTACTTAAACGATATTCTTATCTTTAATAGCAAACCTACAGCAGCTCAAAGAAGTGCTCCACAGGCTACAAGAGGCAAACTTCGCGGTCAAGCTGGCAAAATCAACGTTTGGAGCAGCAACTGTATCCTATCTGGGCCACCAAGTAGGCAGCGGCTGCGTGCAACCCAAAACCGCCAACGTCGCTGCCATCCTTCAGTACCCGGTTCCCGCTACCCGCAAGGAGCTGCGTCGCTTCCTCGGCATGGCGAGGTTTTACCGCCGCTTCTCCCCCAACTTCGCAGAAGCCGCTGCCCCTCTGACCAAGCTCACCAGCGGAACCGTAGATATAAGTGGACCCCAGACTGCCAGCAAGCCTTCAACCAACTCAAGAATATGCTGGCTCGATGACCGGTCTTGCAGGCAGCTGACTTCACCAAGCCTGCATACCTGGTCCTGGTCATGCATACCGACGCCAGTGACATCGCCTCAGGTGCCGTCCTCCTCCAAGAAAAAGACGGCATCCTACACCCCATAGCCTACCACTCCACAAAGTTCAAAAACCATCAATTGAACTACAGCACCGTGGAAAAAAGAACTTCTGGCCACCATAAACTTCATCCAGAAGTTTGAGCACTATTTACAAGCCGGTAGCCAGCCTGTAAAAGTATACACAGACCATAACCCCCTAACCTTCCTTCATCGAAACAAGTACTCTAACCAACGCCGCCTCCGGTGGTCTCTGATGCTACAGCCCTACGCCGTCGAAATTCACCACATCAAGGGGCTGACAACTGCATCGCCGACGCCCTTTCTCGCCCACCTACTGCCTAATGACGAGGGTCCCACCATCCTTACGCCTCACTACTACACTCCTTCCAGTCGTTACGTCGTTCCTAAGCAGGGGGGTGTTATGGTACCCTCGTCTAACTCGAGTCTCGAAGCGCGCCATCACACCTCACCACTTCACCAATAACCAACTCACGCACGAATCCTCGAAGCTAAAGCCGCACCAGCGCATTCACTCGAAGACTCGTGACTCCACACCGAGGCTTCACCCATCATTCAATTGAATATCACGAAGCCTCACACTTCGCGGACTCGTCTCGCCCGCCGAGGTTATAAATAGACCTCCACAAGCTAACCCCGCCAGTCTCAACCAAAATCAGCTCACTTCCCGAGGACGCAAGGACTCTTCACCTGCCGTGAGCTAACCAGGATTCACCAGGGGGTCTGACACACACTCACACATCTATCCACATACCCATTCTTACTTGCATATATATTTGTATTCCTTATGTGTAATTCTAACTCTAAACTAAACACCTCAGTGAACTAATATTTCCTTCCACAATTGTAATTCTTGAGGAACTAATATTTCCTTCCACAATTGTAATTCTTATTTGGTTCCTCAAAGATAACTTATAATTAGTACCTCATTGATAATTGTAACTATAACTAATCACTTCAAACCACTTACTCTTGTCATTGCCTTTTTTGTCATATGTCCTAATTAATTGTTTATTAGGTTAAGTATTAATACGTAAAATTGTACCATTTGCTTACACTTAACCTTACAATTATGTTTAAGTATTAATAAGTAAAATTGTACCATTTGCTTACACTTAACCTTACGATTATGTTCTGTCCCAGTTAGCTATCTTTTCAACACAAATCAACCCCTGGACGTCAGTTAGCTGTATTCATAACGGTATCTGAAACGTTTGTTCTTTCTTTCCTTAGTTAATTTTGGAAGCATTTATTTTTTTATCGTGGTTCGGTCTTGTGTATGTTATTGTCATTGTTGTATGTTATTGTCATTGTTATTATTACAATTTAAAGTATTAGTATTATTGTTCGTCTCCCTGTTCTCTCTTCTTCCTGCTTTCTGTCTCCCTTTGTTATTTTACTATCTTCCTTCTTCTCTCCTCATTTTGTTCACGATGCCTCACTTACCTGGATGGGAGGGAGGACCGCAGGGATGGCCGGGGTGACGCAGGTAGGTGACGCAGGTGTGCCAGGTAATTATCCCAGTGATCTGTAGGAGACGAGACACCACTGCATTAACTAATTTGAATAAACGAGATGCAAATATATTCATTGGGAAAGCAAGGGGACTTTTGAGAAGTGTACAAAAATGTCCTACAGCTACGAATCCTGTTCCGGGCAGTCGGCATGCAACTCACCTGTTCGTCCTCCTTTTCGGGCTGGTCGATAAATGGGTACCTGGGGTAGGTAAACTGAGGTAACCCGGATGACACACCGGCCAATGCGACGGAGATGGGCATCGTTGTCAAGCGCACCGATGACACACACACACCAGGATGAGAAAGACGACGAGAAAGAAACAAACAAAAAAAAGAGGAACAAGATAAAGAGGAACAAGAAGGAAAACAGAATGAGAAAATTGCAAAAAAAAACATGATAAAAACGAAAGAAAAACAAGAGGAACACACACACACACACCACTCGGGTACAAAACCGTAGCAATATAATAAAAATAAAAAAACACGTGAAGGTCTCGAAACCAGAAATCCTAAACAAACCGCGCCTCATAAAAAACATGAACCATTTGTTAATAGCACAACCACAGGGATAGAGAGGAATGTATACAAGACTACGTTGGTCGGTACTCTCAAACACTTTCGGCCCTCACATCACTATTGCCAAAGGTCGAATGGGAGATTGATCAGGTTTTTATGTATTTTTTCACGGCCATGGTACAGACGAGGCCTTGTCAAACTACCACCCGGGACTTAAAACTACCCCTGGAAAGCACTCCCACAACTCCCACGAAAGCCTTGTCAAACTACCACCAGGGCCATAAAACTATCCCTGGAATGCACCCCCACCACAACTCCTACGAAAGCATTGTCAAACCACCACCAGGGCCATAAAACTACCCCTGGAAAGCACTCCCACAACAACTCCCACGAAAGCCTTGTCAAACTACCACCAGGGCCATAAAACTACCCCGGGAATGCAGCCTTGTCAAACTACCACCAGGGACTAAAACTCCCCCTGGAATGCACCCCCCACAACTCCTACGAAAGCCTTGTCAAATGTGTGCACTTGGCCGGCGAAATATTTAATGAAGAATAGGAATAACCAATGAAAGATAAGCCCAAAGGAAATGTTAATGTTATGGGGAGAGTCTGAAAAGGATGGAGGAAGAAGGGGAGAGAAGAGAGAGAAAGAAATAAAAAGAGTTAGAGATGGAGGACTGAAAGGAAGAAGGTAGGAAGGGAAGAAGAAAAGAAGGGAAGATGGAAGGAAAGGGAGGTAGAAGTGGGAAAGGAAGAAGAATGATAGAGAAAAGAAAGAAAATGAAAGTAGGAAGGGAAGAAAGAGAGAAAGCTGGAAAGAAAGGATGGTAGAAAAAGGACAGGAAGAAGAATAGGAAAGAGAAAAGAGAGGATGAAAGTAGGAAGGGAAGAAAAGAAAGGGAGGTAGAAAAAGGAAAGGAAGAAGAAAGGGAAAGATAAAAGAAAGAAGAAAGCAGGAAGGGAAGAAGAAGAGAAAGCTGGAAAGAAAGGGAGGTAGAAGTGAGACAGGAAGAAGAAGAGGAAAGAGAAAAGAGAATGAAAGTAGGAAGGGAAGAAGAAAAAGGGAAGGTGGAAGGAAAGGAAGGTAGAAAAAGGAAAGGAAGAATGAGAAAAAGAAAAGAGAATGAAAGTAAGAAGGGAAGAAAGAGAGCATGGAAGAAGAATGGGAAAGAGAAAAGAGATGATGAAATTAGGAAGCGAAGAAAAAAGGGGAGGTGGAAGGAATGGATGAAGCAAGTAGGAAAGGAAGAAAAAACAAAGAAGGAAACGAAGGAGACGGAAAACCACAAAGCTACACAGGAAACGAAAACAAATGTAAATAACACACTCAAAAGTCATATGCCAGTGTCTACGTGTCATGACCACTACAGAGGAAAGAAAGAACGTAGAGGGGACGAAAAAAATATATACATACAAAATAACAACATGGAATAAACTTAATAGAAGAAGAAAGAGATACAATAATGAAGGGAGAATGAGAGGAAGGAGAAGAAAAAAATACACAATGGAGAGAGAGAGAGAGAGAGAGAGAGAGAGAGAGAGTGTATATGCTAAAGATGCGCGTAGCTCCAGTGCTAATCTCCGAACCATTGGCCCTTTGAATACAGAATGATATAGACGAAACATTGTAAAGCTTATGAAATGGATAAAAGAGTTGAGACATAATATCTATACGTCCTTGAGAGAGAGAGAGAGAGAGAGAGAGAGAGAGAGAGAGAGAGAGAGAGAGAGAGAGAGAGAGAGAATAACCAGTTTGGGAGGTGTTTGCGATTCCTGTAGCAACGTGGTGGTGGTGGTGGTGGTTGTCAAGGTGGTAGTGGTGGTGGTGGAGGGGGGGGGGGGGGGAGGAGGAGAGTTCAAGGGCAAGTTATAGCGTTTCTTTTTCTTCTTCTTCTTCTTCTTTGTTCTTCTTCTTCTTCTTCTTCTTCTTCTTCTTCTTCTTCTTCTTCTTCTTCTTCTTCTTCTTCTTTCTTCTTCTTCTTCTTCTTGTTTGCCTTCTCCATCGTCTTCTTCTTCTTCTTCTTCTTCTTCTTCTTTCTGTCATTCTCCTTCTTCTTCTTCCCTTTCTTTTTCTTCTTCTTCCCTTCCAGCTCGATTTACCGCGCATTATCTTTTTCAGAGAGAGAGAGAGAGAGAGAATAAACATGATGGTATAATGACAAAGTTCTTAGAAGATGATGATGATGATGGACAAGAAGAAAGGACAGATAAAAAGAGGAGGAAAACTTTGCAGGTGCAGAGAAGGAAAGAAGTTATCGTTCCTGCAATCCCTATTCTTTTTCTTTCTTCATCTTCATCCTCCTCATCTTTATTTTGTTTTTGTTTTGGGGTTTTAATGGACATAAGCGAAACACACACACACACACACACACACACACACACACACACACACACACACGAAAACACAATCACACATAATCTCTCTCTCTCTCTCACACACACACACACACACCAAAACAAAAACACACGCATAATCACACACACACACACACACAAAAAAACACACACACACACACACACACACACACGTACACATTATCTATTCTTATCCTTCTCTATATTCATTCTTATCCGCGTTAAAGGGTAAATACTTCCAGACGTGTTTTTCTATTACTACTTCTATTCTTATTCTGATTCCGGGGAAGAGAACCAAAAATACCGAACGAAATATATAAAAAGAAATCATGGAAAACCAGACGACAGATCACAAGAGGAAATGAATCGTACACACACACACACACACACACACACACACACACACACACACACACACAGTCCAGTCACGAGCGTAGGAAATACTGGAGCGATAAACAAATATACTTTCTTCCTCCTCCTCCTCCTCCTCCTCCTCCTCCTCCTCTATCTTGCAGGCGGATATGAGAACGCGCCCTCCTTACGTCACCCAAGAGGAGGAGGAGGAGGCTGACATACAGGAGATGAAGGATGCTGTTATTTCCATTTCACAACTCGGAGATTTCTTTCCTTTTTCTGAATGTCACCGAGAATGTGTACGTGTGTGTGTGTGTGTGTGTGTGTGTGTGTGTGTGTGTGTCAGTGTGTATTTCCTCTTCGTGCGTTACCGCCATTAGGATTTCCATTCATCTTTTTTTTTCATTCTTTCAACATTTTCTTCTCTGTTCCAAAAATAAACTACAATGAAATACTACTGCTACTACTACTACTACTACTACTACTACTACTACTACTACTACTACTATATAATAATGATAATAAGCCCACACAAAGAACTTAATCACCGTCATCATCATTAGTCTTTCCTTCATCCTTTTCGTCTTTCCACCTCTTTCATTCTTTAATTATCAATATTATCTCTTCTTCCTCTTCCTCTAAGTCTTCTCCATCTCTCTCTCTCTCTCTCTCTCTCTCTCTCTCTCTCTCTCTCTCTCTCTCTTTTACTTCCCCATCTTCCCGTATCTATTTTATCTCCTCCTCTTCCTCCTTCTCCTCCTCCTCCGCCAGGTGAGTCACGGTGAGTCACGGTAATTTAATGAGGACGCAGGTGAGTGGTGGTCTCCCGGGTCTGTCAGGATGATCTGCCCACGTTTCGTCTCTTCCCTCCTTTTCTACTTCTCTATTTCCTTCTCTACTTCCTCCTCCTCCTCCTCAGTCAGTGCGACTCACAAGAAACTGTGTAACTAACCACGCCTCCGACAAGCGAACTGGTACAACTCGTCACGGCCACATTTCTATCATGTACACAAATGCACGTAGTTTAATACCCAAAAAGGACGAAATTAGGGCGTATATTGCAACAGAGAAACCAGATGTGGTAGCCATCACAGAGACTTGGGCCAACTCTACCCATCTAGAATCCGAAATGTCATTCCCTGGGTACGAAAGCTTCCACAAAAGTCGAAAGCACAAGAAAGGAGGAGGAGTAGTTTGCTACGTAAAAAGTACACTCCCTGCCATAAAAATAGACAAACAGGACGCAGAGAAATACGATTCTGTCTATGTGGAAATAACCGCAAATAACAAGAAACTAACACTTGCAACCGTATACAGGCCTCCGAAACAACAGGCAGCCGATGACACTGCCCTCTACGAAGAGATTCACTCTCTAACACAAAGCAAGGAAGCAATTATAATTGGGGACTTTAATTGCCCTAACATTGACTGGGGACTGATGACTGGAGATCAAGAGGGTAACAGGCTTTTAGAAATGGTGGAGGATTCGTTCCTCACTCAAGTTGTAACTCAACCAACAAGAGAAAACAATCTGCTGGATCTGGTATTAGTAAGCGACCCCGACCTCATTCGCGACTGTACAGTTGGTGAGAAACTTAATGGGTGCGATCACCACTTAATCCGTTTTAATATCAACATATGTCACAAACTCGTAGATAATCCATCAGTGATACCAGATTACAAAAAAGGAAATTTCAACTTAGCCCGTGCACTGCTTCCCCTACGACCTGGGACCAACTTGGCATCACCGACAATACAATCGACAACGCGTGGAACGTCTTCAAAGATAAGCTGTTGCAAGTAGAGAAGGCTACAGTGCCTACGAAATCCAGGCGAGTAAATGGGGCCGTAGATCCACCGTGGATGACCAGAGAAATAAAAAGGGCAGTAAACCTAAAAAAAGGAATTATAATTTGATGAAAGAGAATGCTACGGCCGAAGCCAGCACACAGTACCACAACAGCCTCAGAGCTTGTCGCAGCCTTATTCGAGTAGCAAACGCAACTATGAAAAGCAAATAGCGCGCGAAATCAAAACTAACTCCAAGAAATTCTTCACGTACATAAGATCGAAAAAGAAAGTAAAATCCAATATTGGTCCCCTGACAGACGAGACTGGATCTGTAACTCAGGACAGTAAACAGATGGCCAGAATCCTCAACAGTAACTTCGCATCCGTATTCACAGTCGAGGACATCGAAACCATTCCCGAGAGCCCTGCCCCGCCGAGTGAGATCACGCCGCTGGAAATTGACTCAATATGCGACCAAGAAGTAAAAAAGTACTTGGACAAACTCGACACGAACAAGTCAACGGGACCCGACAGTTTGTCCCCGCGGTTATTAAAAGAGCTTAAACAACAAATACTTCAACCACTCACTACCATATTCAACCGGTCGGTTCAACTAAATAAGGTCCCGGAAGACTGGAAGATGGCGAACGTAACACCGATTTTCAAAAAAGGAGACAAAAGCGTTGCATTAAACTACAGGCCCATAAGTTTGACATCAGTGGCAGGAAAAATACTCGAAAAGATTATTAGAGATAAACTTGTTAAGTTTCTAGAAAACAATAATGTAATCTCCGACACCCAGCATGGCTTCAGAAACAAGCGCTCCTGCCTAACGAATTTATTAGACTTCTTCCAAGGTATATATAAGAACTGGGATGCCCACATCCCCAGTGATGTTATATACCTGGACTTTCAGAAAGCCTTCGACAAGGTACCGCACGAGCGACTCCTTAAGAAACTGCACTCGGCGGGCATCAGAGCCAATCTGATCGCGTGGATAAGAGATTGGCTCACCGACAGAAAACAACGAGTACTACTCAACGGACAGCCTTCCGATTGGCTACCAGTCACTAGTGGAGTGCCTCAAGGGTCAGTGCTGGGACCCATCCTCTTTATCATATATATCAATGACCTAGAATCAGGACTGAAATCCACAATATCGAAATATGCAGATGACACCAAGGTGGGTGGAGATGCCCTCACAAAGACCGACTGCGAAATCATTCAGAAAGACCTCAATCACATTATCGAATGGTCGGAAAAATGGCAAATGTCTTTTAATGTTGACAAATGCAAAGTCATGCACATTGGGTCCCAAAATAGTAACCAATCATTCATAATGAATGTTAGACCTCTGCAATCTATTCAGGAGTAAAAGGATCTTTGAGTCACTATCAGCAGTGACCTGAAACACGCGAATCACTGTAAAAAAGCATACAACAAGGCCAACATTATGCTCGGGTTCATAGCGAGGAACTTCGAGTGTAAAACACCAGACGTGATGCTATCCTTGTATAATTCCATGGTAAGACCGCACCTCGAGTATGCAGTGCAGTTCTGGTCTCCCAATTACAGAAAGGACATTGCTTTACTGGAAAGGATTCAACGACGCGCCACAAAGATGATTCCAACCTTCAGGGCTCAACCGTACGAGGAACGACTCAAGCGACTCAATCTCTTTACATTGGAGAAAAGACGCCTACGAGGGGATATGATTCAAATCTTCAAGTATCTAAAAAAGTTCAATAACGTCGATTACTCCAAATTCTTTGAACTGCAAACCAACTCAAGAACTAGAAATAACGGTTTACCCATTCAGTCGAGTCGATGTAACACAGACATTGGAAGGAGTTTCTTTTCAAACCGAGTCATCCGCCACTGGAACAATCTTCCCTCAGTAGTAGTAAATGCGAATACCATCAACTCCTTCAAATATAGAATCGACCGTCATTTCGCTGCGTCAGGAGTAAACTGAATAACGAGGGGCTTCCATCTGCTCCTCAATATCGAGGTGCTTTCATCTGCTCACCAAGCCCCAAGTGGCGGTCGAGCAGATTAAATCACCCAAGCGGACGACCTCGTAATGAGCCAATAGGCTTTCTGTTGCCTGCATTTCCATGTTTCCATGTTTCCATGTTTCCTCCTCGTCCTCCTCACGCGCTTTCTTTTCATCTCACAACTCACTCATTCACTCGTCTTCTTCTTCTTCTTCTTCTTCTTCTTTTTCTTTCTTTTTTTTTTCTTTTCGTCTTCTTCTTTTTTAACTTTTTCTTCTTCTTTTCTTCTTCTTCTTCTTCTTCTTCTTCTTCCTCCTCCTCCTCCTCCTCTTATCTTCTTTTCTAATTCTCCACTTCCTCCTCTTCAACTTTCTAATTATCTCACCATTCACTCACTCTTCCTCCTCCTCCTCCTCCTCCTCCTCTTCCTCCTCCTCCTCCTCCTCCTTCTCTTATCCAACTTTTTTATTTCCCTCTTCTTTTGCTTCTTGATTAAAAAAAAAAGTATTATGATCCATTTATAAAAGAAAAGAACATACCAACAGAGAGAGAGAGAGAGAGAGAGAGAGAGAGAGAGAGAGAGAGAGAGAGAGAGAGAGAGAGAGAGGAGTGTTAATGCATACTAAACAAACAACCCCAACACAACGCAACACACTTTTCCCATTCGTCCACAAGTGTTTCCTTCCTAAAATGTTCTTGGACTCAACAAAAAAAAAAAAAAATTGACGTCACTATACATGGCCTTCCTCTCCCTCCCTCCCTCTCTCCCTCTCTCCCTCCCTCTCTCCCTCCCTCTGTCCCTCCCTCCCTCCTTTCCCATGTAACTGTATATCCGAATTCTGTGATATCCAAGAATTCTTACATTGGGGAAGAGAAGGGAGGAGGATGGAGGGGAGGAGGGAGGGAGCAAGGGAGGGGGAGGGAGATAAAGGTGAGAGGGTGGGGGGGGGACAAGAGAGAAGAAGAGGGAATGACATAAACGGAGAGAAAGTTAAGAGAAAGTAAGGGAGGGTAAAGAGGAGTGGAGAGACAAGAGAGAGGAGAAAATGAAGGAAAGGAAAGGAGGGAAAGAAAGAAGGGGAGGGTTGAGGGCCGAGTAAGGGAAGGAGAACAGAAAGGAAAAGAATGGACAAAAAGGAAGGAAAAGAGGAGGAAAAGGTAGAGGGGAAAAAGCAGGATTGGAAAAATCACGATTTTTCCCATAAAATAAAAATATTGATTTATTTTATTTAAATCGGATTTCTTTTTATTTAAATCGATTTTTTTTTTAATTTAAATGTTTTTTTTTTAAGTGGACACAAACAAGGATTAATGCAAAAAAATCATTTAAATAAAAAATCATTTTAAATACAGTATATATAATTTTTATTTAAATCACATTTTTGTTACTCTGATTTAAATCGATTTAAATCACTTGATTTAAATCATTTTATATAAATCAAACCAACCCTGGAAAAAAGGGAAGGAATTCAGGAGAAAAAAGAAAAGAGAGAGAGAATGGATGGGAAGGGAAGGGAAGGGAAGGGAAGGGAAGGGAACGGAACGGAACGGAAGGGAAAGGAATGTAAAGGAAGGGAATGGAAAGGGAGGGAAGGGAAGGGAAGGGAAGGGAAGGGAAGGGAAGGGAAGGGAAGGGAAGGGAAGGGAAGGGAAGGGAAGAGGGATGGATGGAGATCTGAAAGGAGGGACGAAGAGACGAAAGAGGAAATAAGAAATGAGAGGAGAGGAGAAGAGAAAAAGAAGAAAGAAAAGAGAATATAGAAGAGAGGAAAGAGGGAAATGATGAGGAGAGGGAGAGAGGGAGAGAGAAGGGAGGAGAGAGAGAGAGAGAGAGAGAGAGAGAGAGAGAGAGAGAGAGAGAGCGGAGATGACTGTTCAAATATCCTTACCTAACAAATGTACGCTGTAAGACTTACTCAACTTGGATTTTCTAGCCTCTCCCTTCTTCATCTCCTTCGCCTTCTTCTCCTCCTCCTCCTCCTCTGGCGCCTCCTTTCCTCTCACACTTCTCCCTAATATTACGTCTTTTCCTAGTGTGTCACGTGTCCTTTTCTCACTAAAACATTAAAGCACTTGTGTTTTGAGTTAAGTCACACGTGGGAAGATTGAGTTTATATTAGTTCGTGTTGTGTGTTTTTTTTACAACAAAGGAGACAGCTCAAGGGTACAAAAAAAGGAAACAACAATAATAAAAAAATGCGAAGAGAAATTGATTATGTGTAGATTGAGGTGTGTTAGTGTGTTGATTTGTGTGTGTGTCTGTGTGTGTGTGTGATTATAGTTGGACACAGATACACACATACACACACACATATATACGTACACACACACACACACACACACACACACACACATATACCGATGATGATGGTGATGATAATGACAAAAATTTACAGAAACAAAAAAAAAAAAAAATTCCCCATTAACCAAAAACAAAAAAATTCGGCACTTCATATAATCACACTTTTTCTCCCCTCTCACGACCTCATCTTCACCCCTCTCACACCCCACTCTACACCCCATTTTCCACCCCCTACTCACCTTACTTACAACCCACTTCACCCCTCTCACACCCCACTCACACCCCACACCCCATTTTTCACCCCCTACTCACCCTACTTACAACCCACTTCACCCCACTTACACCCCTCTCAGAATCCCCTCCCCATTATTCACCGCCTTCTCACCCTACTTACAACCCAATTCACCCCTCTCACACCCCATTTTTCACCCCCTTCTCACTCTTCTTACTCCCCACTTCACCCCACTTACACCCCTCTCAGAATCCCCTCTCCTCTCCTCCCCACTCCCTCTCTCCTTCTCCCCACCCACCTTCCACACACACACTCTCAAGGCCACTTTCAGAGAACCAAGCTCGCAGTCACCTCCCCTTAACTGCCATTTCTCCCCCTTAAACCCCATTAGCGCCCCTCCTATTCACCCCATCGTAGTCTGTCTCCCCTCTGTTTTTTTTTTTGTTTTGTTTTTTTTTTGTTGGGGGCACATGGTGAAGGAGCGCGTGACCTCGGTGCTCAGATTCGTTACATTGGCTCTCTTATGCATCTCCTATCTCCCTCTCCCCTCTTCTTTTTTGCTCCCCTATCTTTTAAACGTACCATTTGTTCTATATTTTCCTTTTTTTTTCATTTTTTTCTGGACCTGTTGTTTTCTTTTCCCTTTCCTCCTAACTTTTTTCTTCCAAGTGTTTTTTTTGTCTCCTTTTTTTCGTTCTTTTTCTCTTCCCTTTTTCTCTTTTTCTAACATTTTCTTCCCAGTGTTTTTCTTTATCTCCTTTATTTTCCTGTTTTTATGCACTCTTTTTTTATCTTTTCTCTCCCCTTTTTCTCTTTTTCTAACTTTTTCTTCCCAGTGTTTTTCCTTATCTCCTTTATTTTCCTGTTTTTATGCATCTATTGTCTTTTCCCTTTTTCTCTTTTTCTAACATTTTCTTCCCAGTGTTTTTCTTTTTCTCCTTATTTCTTCCCTTCCCTTTTCCTCTTTCTTCCCCTTTTTTTTCTTTTCCCAACTTTTTCTTCCCAGTGTTGTTTTTCTTCGTCTCCCTTTTTCCTTCTTTTTATGCACTCTTAATTTTTTCTCTTCCCTATTCTCCCCTAATTTTTAAGCTCATTTTTTTTATCTCCCATTTTTCCCTTCTGTGTCCTTTCTCATCTCTCCTCTCTTTCCCTCTATCTTTTAAACCCATTATTTGTTCTCTATCTCCCTATTTCTCCTTTCTTTTACATCTATCTCTTCTCTTCTTCATCTATTTTCTCTCTATCTCTCCTTCCATGTCTTTTAATTTCTATTTTCCCCACAAAACGATTATTTTTCCCTTCTTTTATTCTGTTTCTTCTTCTTCTCCCTTTCTAACCTTCTCTCTCTCTCTCTCTCTCTCTCTCTCTCTCTCTCTCTCTCTCTCTCTCTCTCTCTCTCTCTCTCTCTCTCTCTCTCTCTCTCTCTCTCCCTCCTCTTCTCTCCTCTCCTCTCCTCTCTCTCTCTCTCTCTCTCTCTCTCTCTCTCTCTCTCTCTCTCTCTCAACTCCTTCCCTTTCTCCTTTCCTCTTTTTCCCTCCTTTATCTCTCTTTCCTTCTTTCCTTCCCTTTTGTCATATACACGCATTTTCTTAGGCTCTTATCTACCTGTTATCTTTTCTTACGCACTTTTATTTTCTCTTTTTTTTCTTTATTTCCCTTGTTTTTCTTGTTTCTGTGCACCTCATGTCTTTTCTCTTCCTTTTTCCTCTCTTCCCTTTTCTCTTTTTCTAACTTTTTTCTTCCCTTATCTTCCCCTTATTTTCCTTTCTTATCTACACATTATCTTCACTTATGCATCCTTTATGCTCCCTCCCACTCACCTCTTATCTTCTCCCCTTATGAATTTGTTATCTTCTCTTCTTATCTATCCATCATTTTTCCTTCCCCTCCCTTTATTTATTTTTTTATCTCTCATTACTCATCCACTGATTCACCTTACCTAACCTAACCTAACCTAACCTAATCTAACCTGAAGTCCTCCCTACACTACCATAATCTCCCTACCTACCTTACCTAACCTAACCTAACTTAACCTAACCTAACCTAACCTAACCTAACCTGAAGTCCTCCCTACGCTACCATAATCTCCCTACCTACCTTACCTAACCTAACTTAACCTAACCTGAAGTCCTCCCTACACTACCATAATCTCCCTACCTACCTTACCTAACCTTACCTAACCTGAAGTCCTCCCTACACTACCATAATCTCCCTACCTACCTTACCTAACCTGAAGTCCTCCCTGCACTACCATAATCTCCCTACCTACCTTACCTAACCTAACCTAACCTAACCTGAAGTCCTCCCTACACTACCATAATCTCCCTACCTACCTAACCTTACCTAACCTAACTTAACCTAACCTGAAGTCCTCCCTACACTACCATAATCTCCCTACCTACCTACCTTACCTAACTTAACCTAACCTGAAGTCCTCCCTACACAACCATAATCTCCCTACCTACCTAACCTTACCTAACCTAACCTAACCTAACCTGAAGTCCTCCCAACACTACCATAATCTCCCTACCTAACCTAACCTAACCTAACCTAACCTAACCTGAAGTCCTCCCTACACCACCAAAATCTCCCTACCTACCTTACCTTACCTAACCTAACCTAACCTAACCTAACCTGAAGTCCTCCCAACACTACCATAATCTCCCTACCTATCTTACCTTACCTTAGCCTCCCTACCCATTATCTTACCCTCGTAGTCATTAGCATTCTCCTTACCTTATATAGAAACCCCAACCTTACCTGTATTTACCTAACTGTATACCTTACCTTACCTGTCACACACTTCACCTCACACACAGGATTCTCTCTCTCTCTCTCTCTCTCTCTCTCTCTCTCTCTCTCTCTCTCTCTCTCTCTCTCTCTCTCTCTCTCTCTCTCTCCACCCTCCCTCCCCCCCCCCTCTGCCCTAGTAAACACAGCAGTCAACCCTTTAAAAAGATGATTGACAGCCTATCACGATGGACTTCCTCATTAACTTTGCTTTGTGTGGATGAGGAGGAGGAGGAGGGGGGGAGGCAGAGGAGGCATGGGTAGAGGGCGTGGCTTCCTATAGGGATTGTGACGTTGGCGATGACGTAGGTTGTGTGACGCATGTTTAAAGATAGGGAAAGGAAGGGAGGGGAAGCAATATGAGGTAACTGTGGGAGAGAGAGAGAGAGAGAGAGAGAGAGAGAGAGAATTAAAAAAAAAGATGGGTTAGGAAATAGGGAATAAGGAAAATAGATAAAAAAAAAGGAAAAAAACCTCAAATATAGAGAGAGAGAGAGAGAGAGAGAGAGAGAGAGAGAGAGAATGAAACAGACATACGAATACACACACATACATAAACAGAAAGACAGTATAACAGACATGAAAATAAAGAGAAGAAAGAAAGAAAGAAAGAAAAGAAAAATAAATACAAAGAAACAGAAGATAAAAGACAATAAAGAAACAGACACAGAAAGATAGAGAAACACACACACACACACACACACACACACACACACACACACACACTCATACATAATCTGTCTCGTGTCTATTAACAAAAGTAGCAACGTCTGTCTGTCTACATTTTAACGACCCTTCTCTCTCTCTCTCTCTCTCTCTCTCTCTCTCTCTCTCTCTCTCTCTCTCTCTCTCTCTCTCTCTCTCTCTCTCTCCTCATCTCCTTCCATCATCATCTTCTGTCCTTATTCCTCTCTTCTCTATTCATCTCTTCTGTCTTTATTCCTTTCTCTCTCTATTCCCCTATTTTCTCTTTATTCCTTTCTTCTTTCTCTATTCCTCTCTTCTTTCTAATTTCTCTCTTCTTCCTCTATTCCTCTCTTCTCTCTCTTTATTTCTCTTTTCTTCCTCTATTCCTCTCTTCTTCCTCTCTCTTTATTTATCTCTTCTTCCTCTATTCTTCTCTTCTCTCTCTTTATTTCTCTCTTCTTTTATTCCTCTCTTCTCTCTCTCTCTATTCCTCTCTTCTCTCTCTTTATTTCTCTCTTCTCTCTTTATTCCTCTCTTCTTTCCTTATTCCTTTCTTCTCCCTCTTTATTCTTCTCTTCCATCTTTATTCTTCAGTACAAAATCACCTCACATCCTTATCTTCTCCCTATCTTCATCCATCACCAGGTATTCTTAATTTATCTACCTGTTTTTATTCCCTATCATCTGTTCTCCATCTTTATCTATCTATCTACCTGTCTATCTATCTAACTATTCATCCTTATCCACTTTGTCATAATTCATTTCTTATTAATTTATTCTCTATTATATCATTATCCCTCATTATCTAACTAATTATCAATCCATCTATCTATCTATCTATCTATCAATCTATTTATATATCTATCTGTGTATCTATACTAATCTGTTTACCCTAATTACCCTAATTTATCTATTACATTTTTTTCCCTGCTCCTCCTTCTCCTCCTCTTCTTCCCTTCTTCTTCCTCTTCTTCCTCCTCCTCCTCCTCCTCCTTCGTACAACCTCTGACGGAGTGAAAAAGGTATGGGGAAGGGATGGGTGAATGGTGGATGGTGGATGGGTAAAGGATAGGGAGTAGGGAGGGATGAGGGATGAGGGATGAAGGTAGGAGGGAAGGGTAAGGAGGAATGAGGGATAAGGGAAAGGGAATGAAAGAATGAGGGAATAAGGAAGGAGCAATAAGGATGAGGAATGAGATATGAGGGAATGAGAAATGAGAGAGATGAAGTATAAGGAATGAAAGGATAAGGGAATGAAAGAATGAGGGAATAAGAAGAGGAATGAGAGAAAGAGGATGTAAAAAATTAGGATATACGTAATGAGTTATGAGGGAATGAAGGGAAGGGAAGGGAAGGGAAGGGAAGGGAAGGGAAGAGAAGGGAAAGGAAAGGAAAAGAAAGGGAAGGAAAGGGAAGGGAACAGAAGGGAAAGAAAGGGAAGGGAAGGGAAAGGAAGGAAGGAAGAAGGAAGAAAGGAAAGAAAGGAAGGAAGGAAGGAAGAAAAGGAAGGAAGAGAAGGAAAGGAAGAGGAAAAGGAAGAGAAGGAAGGAAAGGAAAAGGAAGGAAGGAAGGAAAGGGAGGAAGAAGAAGGAAGGAAAGGAAAGGAAAGGAAAGGAAAGGAAAAGAAAAGGAAGGGAAGAGAAGGGAAAGGAAAGGAAAGGAAAGGAAAGGAAAGGAAAAGATAAGGAAGGGAAGGGAAGGGAAGAGAGGGAATAAAGAATGAAAATGAAGGGTGAAAAATGAGGGATAAGGGAATAAGGAATGATGAAAAAGGGGATGAAAAACAAGGGTATGAGGTATAAGGATATGAGGTATGAGGGAAGGGGGTATGAGGCAGGACCAAATCCCTGCATACCATCTACTTATGTGTTGACGCGAAACTTGATCTGCATCCAGTGTGTGTGTGTGTGTGTGTGTGTGTGTGTGTGTGTGTGTGTGTGTGTGTGTGTGTGTGTGTGTGTGTGTGTGTGTGTGTGTCTTGACTTTTAAACAATGACTGGCATCCTTTGTGTTGGCTCTGCCCAAACTCTCTCTCTCTCTCTCTCTCTCTCTCTCTCTCTCTCTCTCTCTCTCTCTCTCTCTCTCTCTCTCTCTCTCTCTCTCTCTCTCTCTCTTCTCTTCTCTTCTCTTCTTCTCTTCTCTCTCTTCCTTCCTTTTCTTCTCTTCTCTTTTATTTATTTTATTCTTTTATCTTTTCTTTTCTATTCTTTCCTCTCTCTCTCTCTCTCTCTCTCTCTCTCTCTCTCTCTCTCTCTCTCTCTCTCTCTCTCTTCTCTTCTCTTCTCTTCTCTTCTCTTCTCTTCTCTTCCCTTCCCTTCCCTTTTCTTCTCTTCTCTTTTATTTTATTTTATTCTTTTATCTTTTTCTTCTCTATTCTTTTCCTCTCTCTCTCTCTCTCTCTCTCTCTCTCTCTCTCTCTCTCTCTCTCTCTCTCTCTCTCTCTCTCTCTCTCTCTCTCTCTCGTTGCGCCATCTAACTTGCCCTCCATTTTCGTGTATTTTCCTTCCTCTCGTGAATGTCAGAGAAAAAAACGATCTCCTTCACAGAACACTAAACTTCTTCAACCCACATAAACTTCACCAGAACGATACAAACTACTGTAAACCCACTGTAAACTAACCCCACTGAAGGTTTAATAAGCAATCATGTAACTCGGGAAGCCACATTAGTATCACATCAATAAATTTCTATGTTAACTCAAATATCGTGAAGTGTATAGCAAAGTTTACGTCTTCACTTGGAATGGATTGTAAACTCGGCATAAGAGACGCTGCCTTACACACACACACACACACACACACAGAGTAAACTTTTTGGACTTTATTCTTCTTTTCCAGAGAGTAAACTTCCTTCTCAAACCCAAAGCAATGTGTAAACTAACGTCTCTTGCTCGTAATGCTCCAAGCTGGGTTATCTTCAGTCTCTGTAAAGTGTAAACCCAATCCAGTCTGTTTCTTCTTCTTCCTTCTCTTGCATATCTTTATTTCTGTCCTATTTTACTTTCGCTCCCTTCCTCTTCCTCATGATCTTTCGCCTTTATCTCCTCTAACTCCTTTTGCTTGTGATGTTAAAACCTGGACTTATTGCATTCTCTGTTAAACGAATCTAGTCTCTGTTTCTCAGTTTTTCTTTTCTTTTATCTTTATTTCTATCCTCATTTTTTTATCGATCTATTCCTTCTTATATTCTGTAACTCCTTCATTCTCCGTCCAATCCAGTTTTTGTTTCTTCTCATTTCTTTTCTTCCATCTTTCTGTTTATTTCAATCCACTTTTCTTTTTTTCTCCTTTTCTTCCTCCTCATCTTTAGCCTCAATTTCTTCTAACACCTTTTGCTCGTGGTGTTCCAAGCTAGATTAACTGTATTCCCTGTAAATCTAATCTAGTCTCTGTTTCTCCGTTTTTCTTTTCTTTTATCTTTATTTCCATCTTCACTTTTTTTCGACCTCTTTTTCCTCATAATATTTCGTCTCTATATTTTGTAACTCGATCCTTCATTCTCTGTCCAATCCAGTTTTTGTTTCTTCACCTTTCCTTTCTTCCATCGTCCTGTTTATTTCAATCCACTTCTCATTTTTCTCGCTTTCTGCCTCTTCATCTTTCGCCGCTATCTCCTCTAACTCCTTTTGCTCATCCCAGTCTCTCCCTTTCTTCTTCTTCCCTTCCTTCCTTATCTTCCTGTTTACTTCAATCCACTTTTCTTTTTTTTTTCTCGCTTTCTTCCTCTTCATCTTTCCCTTTTATCTCCTCTAACACCTTTTGCTAGTAGTGTTCCAAGCTAGATTAACTGCATTCTCTGTAAACTCATTCCAGTCTCTCCCTTTCTTCTTCCTTTTCTTCCATTTCGTATTTACTCCTATCCTTATTTTTTTCTCACTCTTCCTCTTCATGCTGCTGTCTCGCCTTTATCTTCTCAGCCGGTTATTTCTATCCTCTTTTTTCTCTTTCTTCTTCCTCCTTTTCTTCCATCTCCTGTTTACTCCTATCCTCATTTTTTTCTCACTCTTCCTCTTCTCAGCCGGTTATTTCTATCCTCTTTTTTCTCTTTCTTTCCCTCCTCGTGATCTTTCCCCTCTGTGTCCTGGTATAAGTAAATAGGTCCGTATCCTCAAATGCTTTCAGCTTTCACAATTATCAATTTTTCAAAGGCCGCAAAGGGGAGTAGTCGGGTTCTGATTCAGTGTTTCCCGCATTTTCAAGTCGTCCAAGTCATAGGCAGGAGGAAACACAAACAGTAGAGTAAACATATAAAGTGTAAATATCTGTATAACCTTTGAAATTAGATCAGAAACAACTACTACAGCAAGTCCCCATCAATCCCCTACAAGTCCCCACCAAGTCCCCCAAAAGTCCCCACCAAGTCCCCCAAAAGTCCCCACCAAGTCCCCCAAAAGTCACCACCAAGTCCCCACCAAGTACCCAAAAAGTCCCCACCAAGTACCCAAAAGTCCCCACCAAGTCCCCAAAAAGTCCCCACCAAGTACCCAAAAAGTCCCCACCAAGTACCCAAAAGTCCCCACCAAGTCCCCCAAAAGTCCCCACCAAGTCCCCCAAAAGTCCCCACCAAGTCCCCCAAAAGTCCCCACCAAGTACCCAAAAAGTCCCCACCAAGTACCCAAAAGTCCCCACCAAGTCCCCAAAAAGTCCCCACCAAGTACCCAAAAGTCCCCACCAAATACCCACCAGTCCCCCAAAAGTCCTAAGCAAATACCCACCAAGTACCCAAAAGTCCCCACCAA